>NC_069500.1:1094669135-1094739900 GCF_027579735.1 Bombina bombina
TGTTTGGATCAGCAATTTTACTTTGATCTATCAAATAACTGAAGGACAAAGTAATATTTCAGTAGTGAAATTAGGTTTATTGGATTACCAGAAAATGTGCAATATGCATTAAAATGAAATTAGACAGGTGCATAAATTTGGGCACTCTATCAGAAATATTGCATCAATATTTAGTAGAGCCTCCTTTAGCAGAAATAACAGCCTCTAGACACTTCATATAGCCTGTAATGAGTGTCTGGATTCTGGATGAAGGTATTTTGGACTATTCGTCCTTGCAAAACATCTCCAGTTTAGTTAGGTTTGATTGTTGCCAAGCATGGACAGCCTGCTTCAAATCACCCCACAGATTTCCAATTATATTAAGGTCTGGGGACTGGGATGACTATTCCAGAACATTGTACATGTTCATCTGCATAAATGCCAGAGTAGATTTTGAGCAGTGTTTTGGGTCGTTGTCTTGTTGAAATATCCAGCCCCGGCGTAACTTCAACTTTGTGACTGATTACTCAACATTATTCTCAAGTATCAGCTGATATTGAGTGGAATCCATGCGATCCTCAACTTTAACAAGATTCCCAGTACCGGAACTGGCCACACAGTATGATGGAACATCCACCAAATTTTACTGTGGGTAGCAAGTGTTTGTCTTAGAACGCTGTGTTCTTTTGCCGCCATGCATAACGCCCTGCGATATGACCAAATAACTCAATCTTTATTTCATCCACAGCACCTTCTTCCAAAATGAAGCTGGCTTGTTCAAATGTGCATTTGCATAACTCAAGCGACTCTGTGGCATGTGTGCAGAAGAGGCTTCTTCCGCATCACTCTCCCATATAGCTTCTAATTGTGCAAAGTGCGCTGAATTGTTGAACGATCCACAGTGACACCATCTGCAGCAAGATGATGTTGTAGGTCTTTGGAGGTGGTCTGTGGGATGCTTTTGACCCTTCTCACCATCCTTTGCCTCTCCGATATTTTACTTGGTCTGCCACCTCTGGCCTTATAAAGAACTGTGCCTGTGGTCTTCCATTTTCTCACTATATTCCTCACAGTGGACACTGACAGTTTAAATTTCTGTGATGGCTTTTTGTAGCCTTCCCCTAAACCATAATGTTAAACAATTTTTGTTTTCAGGTCATTTGAGAGTTGTTTTGAGGCCCCCATGTTGCCACTCTTCAGAGAAGAGTCAAAGAGAACAACAACTTGCAATTGGCCACCTTAAATCCCTTTTCTCATTATTGGATGCACCTGTCTATGAAGTTCAAGGCTTAATGGGCTCACCAAACCAATTGTGTGTTCCAATTAATCAGTGCAAGGTAGTTACAGGTATTCTAATCAACCAAATGGCAAGGGTGCCCAAATTTATGCACCTGTCTAATTTCGATTTGATGCATATTGCACATTTTATGTTAATCCAATAAACCTCATTTCATTACTGAAATATTAATGTGTCCTTCAGTTATTTGAAATTGCTGATCCATGGAAATTGACAGGGTTTCCTAAACTTTTGCATGCAACTGTGTATGTGTATATATATATATATATATATATATATATATATATATATATATATATATATATATATATATATACATACACACACACAATGCCTTGCAAAAGTATTCACCCCCCTTGACTTTTTACCTATTTTGTTACATTACAGCCTTAAGTTCATTCATAACCAAATGGAAAGAACATTACACAACAGCAAACCTGCCAAGAGACGGCCTCCCACCAAAACTCACGGACCGGGCAAGGAGGGTTCATAATCAGAGAGGTAGCACAGAGACCTAGGATAACCCTGGAGGAACTGCAGAGTTCCACAGCAGAGACTGGAGTATCTGTACATAGGACGACAATAAGCCGTACGCTTCATAGAGTTGGGCTTTATGGCAGAGTGGCCAGAAGAAAGCCATTACTTTCAGCAAAAAACAAAATGACACGTTTTGAGTTTGCGAAAAGGCATGTGGGAGACTCCCAAAATGTATGGAGGAAGGTGCTCTGGTCTGATGAGACTAAAATTGAACTTTTCGGCCATCAAAGAAAACGCTATGTCTGGCGCAAACCCAACACATCAAATCACCCAAAGAACAGCCGGGACTGGGAAACTGGTCAGAGTTGAGGGAAAGATGGATGGTGCTAAATACAGGGATATTTTTGAGCAAAACCTGATTTGAGGCTAGGACAGAGGTTCACCTTCCAGCAGGACAATGACCCCAAACACACCGCTAAAGCAACACTTGAGTGGTTTAAGGGGAAACATGTAAATGTGTTGGAATGGCCTAGTCAAAGGCCAGACCTCAATCCAATAGAAAATCTGTGGTCAGACTTAAAGATTCCTGATCACAAGCGCAAACCATCCAACTTGAAGGAGCTGGAGCAGTTTTTCAAGGAGGAATGGGCAAAAATCCCAGTGGTAAGATGTGGCAAGCTCATAGAGACTTATCCAAAGCAACTTGGAGGTGTGATTGCCGCAAAAGGTGGCTCTACAAAGTATTGACTATAGGGGGGTGAATTGTTTTGCACATTGACTTTATCTGTTATTTTGCCCTATTCGTTGTTTGCTTCACAATAATAATAAAGTTGTGGGCATGTTCTGTAAATTAAATGATGAAAATCCTCAAACAATCCATGTTAATGCCAGGTTGTGAGTCAACAAAACATGAAAAATACAAAGGGGGGTGAAAACTTTTGCAAGGCATTGTGTATATATATATATATATATATATATATATATATATATATATATATATACACACACACACACACACACATTTACATATATATATATATATATATATATCCAAATACAAACAAGGGAATTTCCAGCCGTGAGTAGATTAAAACTTGAAATTTATTGAAGTATATTTAAAAGCATATCCAGAACATGGGGAAAATAAAAGGGCATCAGATCAGGTCAGGTCTTACGCGTTTCAGCTCTGTTGAGCCGTACTCATAGACCTCTGATCTGGTGCAGTAATTGCACAACTTTATACATTTCTTAATGAGGTTAATTAAAAACAGTCTTGCCCAATTTGTTTCAGACAGTTAACCCCTGAGTGTTATTATGTGTATAGTATCCTCTCTATTATATAATATAGTATGGGGTACCTGAAACTTTTTATGTGAGTACATGCTTTTTTAATTGTAGGCTTCTGGAGTCTATTGTTGTTTAAGATATAACATTAATTCGAGTTTAACAAAATCATTGTCATTGGTTTAAATTTTAGTGTCATCTCGAAATTGTTATTTACAGGATTTGAGTTACATTTGTGTGTATTTTATTTAAATTCCAGAGCTTAAGATTAAACCCTTGGTTATCTAGTTACTTATATATATCTTAATCCTTTACTTTCTTGACTAAAATTCCTTACATTATAGGTTTATTTCCAAAAGTTTATAAGCTCAAATCTGGAATTAAATCCATAGGGTACATTTGTTTTCATACGGAACATCCAGTATACCTCTTTCTTACTGAGTATACTGTCCAGATCTCCCCCCCTTGAGTCTAGGGTTATTTTTTCTACTATTGTCCATCTGAGTGATGTGGTGTTCCTATTGTGTACCTCTATAAAATGTTTAGTTATTGGTAGCAGTTTGTCCTCTCTTTGTCTGCTCTTTTCTGTGTCTACTGTGATACTGGATAAGTGCTCCCTAATTCTATTTCTTATTTCTCTCACCGTTTTTCCAATATACTGAAGTTTGCAAATATTGCACTCTATGAGGTACACTACCCCTTTGTCTCTGCAGTTTAAGTGTTTATTTATCTGGAGTATTTCTCCTGTCTTGGTCGATTTGAAAATGTTTCCTATGTCTGCATGTTTACAAGCTTTACAGTCACTATAACCACATTTGTAGAGGCCTTTAGATTGTAACCAAGTTGTTCTTTTGTTCATTTTTAAATTAGTTGGGGAGACTATATTCCCTATAGTCCTGCCTCTTCTATATGAAAAAAGACAATTGCTGTCTATTATCTTTGCTAGACTATTATCTGCCTTCAAAATAGGTAGGTGTTTCTTTATTATGTTGCATATTTGGTTATATTGGGGTGAGTATTGTGTGACAAACTTGATTCTATTTGTATCAAATCTGGGTTTCTTTTTGGGTTTAGTTACAATCAAATCTCCCTGTGCCTTAGTGGACACTGCCATGCGTGCATTCTTTATAGTTTGTTTGTTGTAGCCCCTCTCTTTAAGTTGTTTATCTAAAAGATTTGCTTCTTTTAAGTAATCTTCGTCATTAGAGCAGTTTCTTTTTATTCTAATGTGTTGACCCTTTGCTATGGCTCTGAAGGTTTCTTTGGGGTGTTCGCTCCTTGCGTGTAGAAGTGCATTCTTAGTTATTGGTTTTTTATACATTGTGGTTTCAATTTCGCCATTAAAATTATTACCTCGCAGTGTGAGGTCCAAATAATTAATTTCCTTATTTTTTAACTCATGTGTGAATCTTATTCCCATCTTATTATTTCCTATGTATTGTAGGAAATTTTCTATTGAGGCGTCATCCCCCTCCCATATTAGAATCAGGTCATCTATGAATCTGTGGTAAAGCTTGATATTATCCCTGAAGGGGCCTCCATCCGCATAGATGTGGCACAGCTCCCACCAGCCCATAAATAAGTTGGCGTAAGTGGGGGCAAACTTTGCCCCCATAGCTGTGCCACATCTCTGCAGATAGAACACCCCTCCATAAGAAAAATAATTATGTGTTAGAAGGTATTCTATGATTCTTAAAAGAAATTCCTGAAAATTCTCATCCAAATTGCTACGTGTTTGTAGGAAATACTTAACTGCTTCTATACCTAGTACATGTGGTATGTTACTGTAAAGTGACACTACGTCAAGGGATAACCATCTGCTTTTGGTGGTCCATGTTATATTTTTTAATTTTTGTATTAGGTGTGTGGAGTCCCTGAGATAGCTGGTTAGATTAAGAACTAATGGCTGTAGGATGGAGTCCACCCATTCTGATACCGGTTCTAGTAGTGATCCCATCCCTGACACTATACATATACATATACATATACAGGTATACCTCACTTTACAGCGGTTCGCTAATACAGCGCTTTGTGGAGCTGAAGTTCAACCTCCAAGGATTTTGAAACAGTGCTGTAATCACTGTGAGATTGCGAGAAAAGTGAATGTCACTATTTTGTTATGCTTAGTTTACTTGGCTTACTGCTTTACAGTGCAATCTTTGTCTCAGTGCTATAGTCTGGCAAATTTTACTACAGTAATTGTCACTATTTTACAGGTACAGTATTTATCGAATACTAATTGAATACTTGCTGTGATAGTGTCAAACTAAACGTAGCACTATTGCACCCCTAATATATGTTCGTTCAAACATGTTTTCAAGATTTTAAACACTGAAAAGAAAGCTAAAACTCCCTTGTTTCACTTTAAGGTGGTTTTCACTTTACAGCGGGGCTCCGGTCCCTAACCCGCCGTATGAGCGGGGTATACCTGTATATATACACACACATACTATATATATATATATATATATATATATATATATATATATATATATATATATATATATATATATATATATATATATATCTTCAGATTATTTAGAAAAGAGAAAAATAGCCACAGTAGAGCTATATGAGATACTGTGTAAAGATGGGGGATTTCAGCACTCAGTAGAATTCCATTTAACCCAAAATGGTGCTTGACTGGGAGCTAGCAAGAGACAAAAATACACGGATGCACATAAGTTCCAATAACACGACAAATTTATTTACAAAGTAACAAAACATACTGGAAAGGCATATGCATATTGTTTAGATACTAAAGAAAGTATAATATTACCACTGCAGTGGGATAACTATCTATCATAATACTTTCCTAAAACAGCTTTTATACAACATTGTATTGATTTATATATAGCAAGGAAAGGATATATATAACTGTGGCCAAATAGATTATCTTATGATCATATATACGACCTGTTCTGAGTCCTCCTTATAGGTAAAAAATAGGAAGAAAACACAGGTAGATTGAAAAATCCGTTTCTGCCTGGGCCCAGGTTCTGTGTGAAAAGAAGTAGATACACGGGATATTCCTTTCTTTTTCAAAGGCTCATTCTTTGCTTTTAATCAGGAGCTATATAGACAAACTTGTATGCTAGAACTCCGAGGTAAGAGCGTCCTCTCTGTCTAGCATAGTGATACAATACTTGTTTAGAAGTGCCGTTATTGCTTTTGAGTCCAAACAAATGCAGTTTTCCAGGAAACTGCGGTATGTAGCGGTCCCAGGTGTTTGCCTCAACACATACCTCCGGACCTCCGTATTTGAATAGCAGTCCGGAATTCTGTGTGGCTGTGTTAGTGCTCACCTCCGGGTTCAACTTGTATCCGCAGATATAGAAATTACAGTCACTCGTTCGGGTCTGGATACTGAAGTTACGTGCAGGGTCGGGACAGGTGCTTCCGACATCAAACTGCTTTCTATCTCCACTTTAAAGTCATATCACCTTCGCTTTGGGGATCTTGACTATAACGGATGACAGATATAAATCTTCATGAAAATTTTCCGAACTTGTGTGAGCTGTAACTAGGTGTCTGTCTGTCGATGCGCGTTTCGCCCACAATGCTCAGCGAAAGCTTGGGCCTCATCAGGACTACCTGACACCTGTGTGTCTCACTTCTTATTCGATTTCTCCCTACAGGGAGGTGTGTTAAGTTTCAACAAATAAACAAATGTGATTGGTTTTATCTACACAAACCTCCAGAGAGACTATCCAATTATTAGGAGAGTGAAATTTGATACAAATGTATCCAAACCTGCCGTAGTTACACAGAACTCATGTGCTCCGCTACACAAACATTGCCATCTTTTATAACACTAGGTTAAACAGAGGGGGAGGAAATAGAGAATTTCAGATAGAAATGACATTTTTAGTCAGAGTCATTACTTTTATTGATAGATTATTTTTCATATTATTGAATTAAAAGAAATTTTTATATAATAAGAGGCATTTGTCTTTAGATCCAAAATTTCTAAAACAAAAATTTTTCACTTTAAGGTGGTTTTCACTTTACAGCGGGGCTCCGGTCCCTAACCCGCTGTATGAGCGGGGTATACCTGTATATATACACACACATACTATATATATATATACACACATAAACACACACATAAATATACACACACTATTAATTGGGCTAGATTTAAGATTTTTGCGCTAGTCTGGTTGCGCTCGTATTAAGAGCTGAAAGTAAACTGTTTTTGCTTTTAAGTGCGTGTTCACATATTCCCCCATAGAAGTCAACTCTTGTGCAAACACGACTGCATATGCTCATTTAAGCTAACCCGATAAGAAAATATGAATAATTCATTTTCCAATGTTATTTAAAAAACATAATAATGTAATATTGTTGCGTTTTGTGCAACTTTTTATTTTCGCAAAAAAGTTAACCAGAGCTCTGTAGTCGGGGTAATGATTCTAGAGAATATACCACTTAACGTTTGCGCTCCACTTATAATATAGTCCTAAAGATTTTAATAAAAAAACAATTTATGTAAGAATTTACCTGATAAATAAATGTATTTCATTTTGGCAAGAGTCCATGAGCTAGTGACGTATGGGATATACAATCCTACCATGAGGGGCAAAGTTTCCCAAACCTCAAAATGCCTATAAATACACCCCTCACTACACCCACAATTCAGTTTAACGAATAACCAAGTAGTGGGGTGATAAAGAAAAAAGTAAAAAGCATCAACAAAGGAATTTGGAAATAATTGTGCTTTATACAAAAAACATAACCACCATCAAAAGGGTGGGCCTCATGGACTCTTGCCAATATGAAAGAAATTAATCAGGTAAATTCTTACATAAATTATGTTTTCTTTCATGTAATTGGCAAGAGTCCATGAGCTAGTGACATATGGGATAGCAATACCCAAGATGCGGAACTCCATGCAAGAGTCACTAGAGAGGGAGGGATAAAAAATAAAAACAGCCATTTTCCGCTGAAAAAATTAATTCACAACACAAAATATAAGTTTATTCTCATAATGAAAAGAAAAACTTAAAACATCAGCAGAAGAATCAAACTGAAACAGCTGCCTGAAGAACTTTCCTACCAAAAACTGCTTCTGAAGAAGCAAATACATCAAAATGGTAGAATTTAGTATATGTATGCAAAGAAGACCAAGTTGCTGCTTTGCAAATCTGATCAACTGAAGCTTCATTCTTAAAAGCCCATGAAGTGGAGACTGATCTAGTAGAATGAGCTGTAATTCTCTGAGGCGGGGTTTGACCCGACTCCAAATAAGCTTGAAGAATCAAAAGCTTTAACCACGAAGCCAAGGAAACAGCAAAAGCCTTCTGACCTTTCCTAGAACCAGAAAACATAACAAATAGACTAGAAGTCTTCCTGAAATCTTTAGTAGCTTCAAAATAATATTTCAAAGCTCTCACCACATCCAAAGAATGTAAGGATTTCTCCAAAGAATTCGTAGGATTAGGACACAAGGAAGGGACAACAATTTCTTTATTAATGTTGTTAGAATTCACAACCTTAGGTAAGAATTTAAACGAAGTCCGTAAAACCGCCTTATTCTGATGAAAAATCAGAAAAGGAGATTCACAAGAGAGAGCGGATAATTCAGAAACTCTTCAAGCAGAAGAGATGGCCAAAAGGAACAACACTTTCCAATAAAGTAATTTAATGTCCAAAGAAATCATAGGCTCAAAAGGAGGAGCCTGTAAAGCCTTCAAAACCAAATTAAGACTCCAAGGAGGAGAGATTGATTTAATGACAGGCTTGATACAAACCAAAGCCTATACAAAACAATGAATATCAGGAAATTTAGCAATCTTTCTGTGAAATAAAACAGAAAGAGCAGAGATTTGTCCCTTCAAGGAAATGCAGACAAATCCTTACCTAAACCATCCTAAAGGAACTGTAAAATTCTAGGAATTCTGAAAGAATGCCAAGAAAATTTATGAGAAGAACACCATGAAATATAAATTTTCCAAACTCGATAATAAATCTTTCTAGAAACAGATTTAAGAGCTTGTAACATAGTATTAATCACTGAGTCAGAGAAACCGCTATGACTAAGAACTAGGCGTTCAATTTCCATACCTTCAAATTTAAAGACTTGAGATCCTGATGGAAAAACGAACCTCGAGACAGCAGGTCTGGCCTTAATGGAAGTGGCAAAGGTTGGCAACTGGACATCTGAACAAGATCCACATACCAAAACCTGTGAGGCCATGCTGGAGCCACCAGCAACACAAACGATTGTTCCATGATGATTTTGGAGATCACTCTTGGAAGAAGAACTAGAGGCGGGAAATATAAGCAGGTTGATAACACCACGGAAGTGTCAACGCATCCACTGCTTCCGCCTGAGGATCCCGGGACCTCGACAGGTACCTGGGAAGTTTCTTGTTTAGATGAGAGGCCATCAGATCTATTTCTGGAAGACCCTGAACAATTTGAGAAAACACATCTGGATGGAGGGACCACTCCCGAGGATGTAAAGTCTGACTGCTGAGATAATCCGCCTCACAGTTGTCTATACCTGGGATATGAACCACAGAAATTAGACAGGAGCTGGATTCCGCCCAAGCAAGTATCCGAGATACTTCTTTCATAGCTTGGGGACTGTGAGTCCCACCCTGATGATTGACATATGCCACAGTTGTGATATTGTCTGTCTGAAAACAAATGAACGGTTCTCTCTTCAACACAGGCCAAATCTGAAGAGCTCTGAAAATATTCCGATTGGTAATCTCGCCTCTTGAGTTTTCCAAACCCTTTGTGCTGTCAGAGATCCACAAACAGCTCCCCAACCTGCAAGACTCGCATCTGTTGTGATCACAGTCCAGGTTGGCCGTACAAAAGAAGCCCCTTGAACCAAACGATGGTGATCTAACCAACAAGTCAGAGAGAGTCGAACATTGGGATTTAAGGATATTAACTGTGATATCTTTGTATAATCCCTGCACCATTGGTTCAGCATACAAAGCTGGAGAGGTCTCATGTGAAAACGAGCAAAGATATCGTCCAAATAAGGAAACACCGCAATACCCCGCTCTCTGGTTACAGAGAGTAGGGCACCGAGAACCTTTGAAAAGATTCTTGGAGCTGTGGCTATGCCAAATGGAAGAGCGACAAATTGGTAATGCTTGTCTAGAGAAGAGAATCTCAGAAACCGATAATGATCTGGATGAATCGGAATATGAAGGTAAGCATCCTGCAAGTCTATTGTGGACATATAGTGTCCTTGCTGAACAAAAGGCAGAATAGTCCTTATAGTCACCATCTTGAAAGTTGGTACTCTTACATAACGATTCAAAATTTTCAGATCCAGAACTGGTCTGCATGAATTTTCCTTCTTTGGGACAATGAATAGATTTGAATAAAACCCCAGACCCTGTTCCTGAAACAGAACTGGCATGATTACCCCTGAAAACTCCAGGTCTGAAACACTTCAGGAAAGCCTGAGCTTTTACTGGATTTGCTGGTATGCGTGAGAGAAAAAAAATCTTCTCACAGGAGGTCTTACTCTGAATTCTATTCGGTACCCCTGAGAGACAATACTCTGAATCCATTGATTTTGGACAGAATTTATCCAAACATCCTTGAAAAATCTTAATCTGACCCCTACCAGCTGAGCTGGAATTAGGGCCGCACCTTCATGCTGACTTAGGGGCTAGCTTTGGTTTCTTAAATGGCTTGGATTTATTCCAGTTTGAGGAAGGTTTCCAATTGGAAACAGATTCCTTGGGGGAAGGATTAGGTTTTTGTTCCTTATTTTGTCGAAAGGAACAAAAACAGTTAGAAGCTTTAGATTTACCCTTAGGTCTTTTATCCTGAGGCAAAAAAACATCCTTCCCCCCAGTGACAGTTGAAATAATCGAATCCAACTGAGAACCAAATAACTTATTAACTTTGAAAGAAAGATAGCAATCTGGACTTAGAAGTCATATCAGCATTCCAAGATTTAAGCCACAAAGCTCTTCTAGCTAAAATAGCTAAAAATACATAGATCTAACATCAATTTTGATATTAAAAATGGCATCACAAATAAAATGATTAGCATGTTGCAGCAAGCGAACAATGCTAGACAAATCAGAATCCAATTGTTGCGCTAAAATTTCCAACCAAAAAGTTGATGCAGCTGCAACATCAGCCAAAGAAATTGCAGGCCTGAGAAGATGACCTTAATATAAATAGGCTTTCCTTAGATAAGATTCAAGTTTCCTATCTAAGGGATATTTAAAAGAAGTACTATCTTCCATAGGAATAGTGGTACGTTTAGCAAGAGTTTAAATAGCCCCATCAACTTTGGGGATCTTTTCCCATAACTCTATTGTAACTGCTGGTAATGGATACAATTTTTTAAACCTTGAAGAAGGAATAAAAGAAGTACCAGTCCTATTCCATTCCTTAGAAATCATATCGGAAATAGCATCAGGAACTGGAAAAACCTCTGGAATAACCACAGGAGGTTTAAAAACAGAATTTAAACGTTTACTAGTTTTAATATCAAGAGGACTAGTCTCCTCAATATCCAATGTAATCAACACTTAGAACTAATATACTCCATTTTAAATAAATAAGTAGATTTGTTAGTGTCACTATCTGAGGAAGGATCTTCTGAATCAGATAGATCCTCATCAGAGGAGGATAATTCAGTATGTCGGTCATTTGAAATTTCATCAACCTTATGAGAAGTCTTAAAAACATAATTTATGTAAGAACTTACCTGATAAATTAATTTCTTTCATATTAGCAAGAGTCCATGAGCTAGTGACGTATGGGATATACATTCCTACCAGGAGGGGCAAAGTTTCCCAAACCTTAAAATGCCTATAAATACACCACTCACCACACCCACAATTCAGTTTAACGAATAGCCAAGAAGTGGGGTGATAAGAAAAAAGTGCGAAAGCATATAAAATAAGGAATTGGAATAATTGTGCTTTATACAAAAAAATCAAAACCACCACAAAAAAGGGCGGGCCTCATGGACTCTTGCTAATATGAAAGAAATGAATTTATCAGGTAAGTTCTTACATAAATTATGTTTTCTTTCATGTAATTAGCAAGAGTCCATGAGCTAGTGACGTATGGGATAATGAATACCCAAGATGTGGATCTTTCCATGCAAGAGTCACTAGAGAGGGAGGGATAAAATAAAGACAGCCAATTCCTGCTGAAAATAATCCACACCCAAAATAAAGTTTAATGAAAAACATAAACAGAAGATTCA
Organism: Bombina bombina; assembly: GCF_027579735.1. Taxonomy (NCBI): domain Eukaryota; kingdom Metazoa; phylum Chordata; class Amphibia; order Anura; family Bombinatoridae; genus Bombina; species Bombina bombina. Next base: position 1,094,681,378 of record NC_069500.1, read on the forward strand.
AACTGAAACCGCTGCCTGAAGTACTTTTCTACCAAAAACTGCTTCAGAAGAAGAAAATACATCAAAATGGTAGAATTTAGTAAAAGTATGCAAAGAGGACCAAGTTGCTGCTTTGCAAATCTGATCAACCGAAGCTTCATTCTTAAACGCCCAGGAAGTAGAAACTTACCTAGTAGAATGAGCTGTAATCCTTTGAGGCAGAGTTTTACCCGACTCGACATAGGCATGATGAATTAAAGATTTCAACCAAGATGCCAAAGAAACGGCAGAAGCTTTCTGGCCTTTTCTAGAACCGGAAAAGATAACAAATAGACTAGAAGTCTTTCGGAAAGACTTAGTAGCTTCAACATAATATTTCAAAGCTCTAACAACATCCAAAGAATGCAACGATTTCTCCTTAGAATTCTTAGGATTAGGACATAATGAGGGAACCACAATTTCTCTACTAATGTTGTTGGAATTCACAACCTTAGGTAAAAATTCAAAAGAAGTTCGCAAAACACCGCCTTATCCTGATGAAAAATCAGAAAAGGAGACTCACAAGAAAGAGCAGATAATTCAGAGACTCTTCTGGCAGAAGAGATCGCCAAAAGGAACAAAACTTTCCAAGAAAGTAATTTAATGTCCAATGAATGCATGGGTTCAAAAGGAGGAGTTTGAAGAGCCCCCAGAACCAAATTCAAACTCCAAGGAGGAGAAATTGACTTAATGACAGGTTTTATACGAACCAAAGCTTGTACAAAACAATGAATATCAGGAAGATTAGCAATCTTTCTGTGAAAAAGAACAGAAAGAGCAGAGATTTGTCCTTTCAAAGAACTTGCGGATAAACCTTTATCTAAACCATCCTGAAGAAACTGTAAAATTCTCGGAATTCTAAAAGAATACCAAGAAAAATGATGAGAAAGACACCAAGAAATATAAGTCTTCCAGACTCTATAATATATCTCTCTAGATACAGATTTACGAGCCTGTAACATAGTATTAATCACAGAGTCAGAGAAACCTCTTTGACCAAGAATCAAGCGTTCAATCTCCATACCTTTAAATTTAAGGATTTGAGATCCTGATGGAAAAAAGGACCTTGCGACAGAAGGTCTGGTCTTAGCGGAAGAGTCCACGGATGGCAAGAGGCCATCCGGACAAGATCCGCATACCAAAACCTGTGAGGCCATGCCGGAGCTACCAGCAGAACAAACGAGCATTCCTTCAGAATCTTGGAGATTACTCTTGGAAGAAGAACTAGAGGCGGAAAGATATAGGCAGGATGATACTTCCAAGGAAGTGATAATGCATCCACTGATTCCGCCTGAGGATCCCGGGATCTGGACAGATACCTGGGAAGTTTCTTGTTTAGATGAGACGCCATCAGATCTATTTCTGGAAGCCCCCACATTTGAACAATCTGAAGAAATACCTCTGGGTGAAGAGACCATTCGCCCCTGGATGCAACGTTTGGCGACTGAGATAATCCGCTTCCCAATTGTCTATACCTGGGATATGAACCGCAGAGATTAGACAGGAGCTGGATTCCGCCCAAACCAGAATTCGAGATACTTCTTTCATAGCCAGAGGACTGAGTCCCTCCTTGATGATTGATGTATGCCACAGTTGTGACATTGTCTGTCTGAAAACAAATGAACGATTCTCTCTTCAGAAGAGGCCAAGACTGAAGAGCTCTGAAAATTGCACGGAGTTCCAAAATATTGATCGGTAATCTCACCTCCTGAGATTCCCAAACTCCTTGTGCCGTCAGAGATCCCCACACAGCTCCCCAACCTGTAAGACTTGCATCTGTTGAAATTACAGTCCAGGTCGGAAGAACAAAAGAAGCCCCCTGAATTAAACGATGGTGATCTGTCCACCACGTTAGAGAATGTCGTACAATCGGTTTTAAAGATATTAATTGAGATATCTTTGTGAAATCCCTGCACCATTGATTCAGCATACAGAGCTGAAGAGGTCGCATGTGAAAACGAGCAAAGGGGATCAAGTCCGATGCAGCAGTCATAAGACCTAGAATTTCCATGCATAAGGCTACCGAAGGGAATGATTGTGACTGAAGGTTTCGACAAGCTGAAATCAATTTTAGACGTCTCTTGTCTGACAAAGACAGAGTCATGGACACTGAATCTATCTGGAAACCCAGAAAGGTTACCCTGTCTGAGGAGTCAATTAACTTTTTAGTGAATTGATCCTTCAACCATGATCTTGAAGAAACAACACAAGTCGATTTGTATGAGATTCTGCTAAATGTAAAGACTGAGCAAGTACCAAGATATCGTCCAAATAAGGAAATACCACAATACCCTGTTCTCTGATTACAGACAGAAGGGCACCGAGAACCTTTGTAAAAATTCTTGGAGCTGTAGCTAGGCCAAATGGCAGAGCCACAAACTGGTAATGCTTGTCCAGAAAAGAGAATCTCAGGAACTGATAATGATCTGGATGAATCGGAATATGCAGATATGCATCCTGTAAATCTATTGTGGACATATAATGCCCTTGTTGAACAAAAGGCAAGATAGTCCTTACAGTTACCATTTTGAACGTTGGTATCCTTACATAACGATTCAATATTTTTAGATCCAGAACAGGTCTGAAGGAATTCTCCTTCTTTGGTACAATTAAGAGATTCGAATAAAACCCCAGTCCCTGTTCCAGAACTGGAACTGGCATAATTACCCCAGCCAACTCTAGATCTGAAACACATTTCAGAAATGCTTGAGCTTTCACTGGATTTACTGGGACACGGGAAAGAAAAAATCTCTTTACAGGAGGTCTTATCTTGAAACCAATTCTGTACCCTTCTGAAACAATGTTCTGAATCCAAAGATTGTGAACAGATTTGATCCAAATGTTTTTGAAAAAACGTAACCTGCCCCCTACCAGCTGAGCTGGAATGAGGGCCGCACCTTCATGTGGACTTAGAAGCTGGCTTTGCTTTTCTAGAAGGCTTGGATTTATTCCAGACTGGAGATGGTTTCCAAACTGAAACTGCTCCTGAGGATGAAGGATCAGGCTTTTGTTCCTTGTTGAAACGAAAGGAACGAAAACGATTATTAGCCCTGTTTTTACCCTTAGATTTTTTATCCTGTGGTAAAAAAGTTCCTTTCCCACCAGTAACAGTTGAGATAATAGAATCCAACTGAGAACCAAATAATTTGTTACCCTGGAAAGAAATGGAAAGTAAAGGTCGATTTAGAAGACATATCAGCATTCCAAGTTTTAAGCCATAAATCTCTTCTAGCTAAAATAGCTAGAGACATAAACCTGACATCAACTCTGATAATATCAAAAATGGCATCACAGATAAAATTATTAGCATGTTGAAGAAGAATAATAATATTATGAGAATCATGATCTGTTACTTGTTGCGCTAAAGTTTCCAACCAAAAAGTTGAAGCTGCAGCAACATCAGCCAATGATATAGCAGGTCTAAGAAGATTACCTGAACACAGATAAGCTTTTCTTAGAAAGGATTCAATTTTCCTATCTAAAGGATCCTTAAAGGAAGTACCATCTGACGTAGGAATAGTAGTACGTTTAGCAAGGGTAGAAATAGCCCCATCAACCTTAGGGATTTTGTCCCAAAATTCTAATCTGTCAGACGGCACAGGATATAATTGCTTAAAACGTTTAGAAGGAGTAAATGAATTACCCAATTTATCCCATTCTCTGGAAATTACTTCAGAAATAGCACTAGGAACAGGAAAAACTTCTGGAATAACCACAGGAGATTTAAAGACCTTATCTAAACGTTTAGAATTAGTATCAAGAGGACCAGAATCCTCAATTTCTAAAGCAATTAGTACTTCTTTAAGTAAAGAACGAATTAATTCCATTTTAAATAAATATGAAGATTTATCAGCATCAATCTCTGAGACAGAATCCTCTGAACCAGAAGAGTCATCAGAATCAGAATGATGATGTTCATTTAAAAATTCATCTGTATAAAGAGAAGTTTTAAAAGATTTTTTATGTTTACTAGAAGGAGGAATAACAGACATAGCCTTCTTGATGGATTCAGAAACAAAATCTCTTATGTTATCAGGAACATTCTGAACATTAGATGTTGATGGAACTGCAACAGGTAATGGTACATTACTAAAGGAAATATTATCTACATTAACAAGTTTGTCATGACAATTAATACAAACAACAGCTGGAGGAATAGCTACCAAAAGTTTACAGCAGATACACTTAGCTTTGGTAGTTCCAGCACCAGACAGCGATTTTCCTGAAGTATCTTCTGACTCAGATGCAACGTGAGACATCTTGCAATATGTAAGAGAAAAAACAACATATAAAGCAAAATTGATCAAATTCCTTAAATGACAGTTTCAGGAATGGGAAAAAATGCCAATGAACAAGCTTCTAGCAACCAGAAGCAAAGAAAAAATGAGACTTAAATAATATGGAGACAAAAGAGACGCCCATATTTTTTAGCGCCAAATAAGACGCCCACATTATTGGCGCCTAAATGCTTTTTGGCGCCAAAAATGACGCCACGTCCGGAACGCCGACATTTTTGGCGCAAAAGAACGTCAAAAATGACGCAACTTCCGGCGACACGTATGACGCCGGAAACAGAAAAGATTTTTTCCGCCAAAAAAGTCTGCGCCAAGATGACGCAATAAAATGAAGCATTTTCAGCCCCCGCGAGCCTAACAGCCCACAGGGAAAAAAAGTCAAATTTTTAAGGTAAGAAAAATAATTGATTCAAGTGCATTATCCCAAATATGAAACTGACTGTCTGAAAATAAGGAATGTTGAACATCCTGAGTCAAGGCAAATAAATGTTTGAATACATATATTTAGAACTTTATAAACAAAGTGCCCAACCATAGCTTAGAGTGTCACAGAAAATAAGACTTACTTACCCCAGGACACTCATCTACATGTTTGTAGAAAGCCAAACCAGTACTGAAACGAAAATCAGCAGAGGTAATGGTATATATATATATATATATATATATATATATATATATATATATATATATATATAAAAGAGTATATCGTCGATCTGAAAAGGGAGGTAAGAGATGAATCTCTACGACCGATAACAGAGAACCTATGAAATAGACCCCGTAGAAGGAGATCACTGCATTCAAAATAGGCAATACTCTCCTCACATCCCTCTGACATTCACTGCACGCTGAGAGGAAAACCGGGCTCCAACCTGCTGCGGAGCGCATATCAACGTAGAATCTAGCACAAACTTACTTCACCACCTCCAAAGGAGGCAAAGTTTGTAAAACTGAATTGTGGGTGTGGTGAGGGGTGTATTTATAGGCATTTTAAGGTTTGGGAAACTTTGCCCCTCCTGGTAGGAATGTATATCCCATACGTCACTAGCTCATGGACTCTTGCTAATTACATGAAAGAAATTACGCAATAAACTTTGGCATTCTGCGCACCTGCGGGCCTAATTTTGCCCGCAAATTTTGAAAGAAAAAGCAGTCAATTTGAAAAAAAGACTAAACCCCAGGTAAGAAAAATATTTCCTAAATATGTTTTTTCCCCAAATATGAAACTGACAGTCTGCAAAAAGGAAATACATGAACCTGACTCATGGAAAATATAAGTACAATACATATATTTAGAACTTTATATTAAAGCATAAAGTGCCAAAACCATAGCTAAGGTGTCTTAAGTAATAAAAACATACTTACTAAAAGACACCCATCCACATATAGCAGATAGTCAAACCAGTACTGAAACGGTTATCAGTAGAGGTAAAGGTATATGAGAGTATATCGTCGATCTAAAAAGGGAGGTAGGAGATGAATCTCTACGGCCGATAACAGAGAAACTATGAAATAGATCTCCCTGTGAGGAAAACCATTGCATTCAATAGGTGATACTCCCTTCACATCCCTCTGACATTCACTGTACTCAGAGTAATCAGGCTTCAAAATGCTGAGAAGCGCATATCCACGTAGAAATCTTAGCACAAACTTACTTCACCACCTCCATAGGAGGCAAAATTTGTAAAATCTGAATTGTGGGTGTGGTGAGGGGTGTATTTATAGGTATTTTGAGGTTTGGGAAACTTTGCCCCTCCTGGTAGGATTGTATATCACATACGTCACTAGCTCATAGACTCTTGCCAATTACATGAAAGAAAAGAGTCTTAAATATTTTGTTAAAAAAAATAAATAGGAAAATTGGGACAGAAAGTTTTGACAATAAGTACAATTTATTGTCAACATTCTCAATTGTAAGAATGAATACAAAATGTACAGAAAAAAAGTAAAAAAAATATGCCATATTAAATGACCACATTAAAGGTTATTTAAAAAAATGGTAATTTAAAATATTGATTAGAAAATAAATCCACACAATTTATATAAAAAAAATAACATATTACATAAAGTATGTAAAAAAATAAAAGTTTTTAATATAGGGTGTCGAATCAAAATTTTACATAGGTATTGGCAGTCAGCAAAAAAATATACTTAATAAGATGCATACAAGATAAGAAAAGGAATTTTGTGTCAAGCACATGGGTATTACATTAAAGAATCAAATGAATCTCTGACACTGGTGCTGACAACACTATTTACACATTAAGAGAAATACATTGTCTTAAGTAATAAGGAATTGTCTATTAACATTGTATCATTATGGATCCGACAAAAAAAATAATGTTTAATTATACCACATTGATCCTTGTGTATTTGGAAGAGCTACACAAAATATATTTAATGTGAAACAGAAGCCTAAGTTAAATTCTTTTGTTTTTGAAGATCTCACTAAGCAATGGAGGTGCATCATCTAAGGATCTTTTTCCCATTAAGAATCCTATTAGAAAGAAAACACTAAAAGGTAATTGAATTTCCCTCAGTTATCTTCATCTCTGTCAGCTCCTGCTACAATAACTTACTCTCTAGAGCAGAGATAACTCAATTCCATCCAGCTAGCATATGTTATGAATCTCCAAAGCAAACTTGTCTAAATCATTCTAGTCTTCTATCAAGGTTGGCTGTGGATATGAACTCTGACAGAGAGCAAACATAAATTTATTTTTATCTTTTTAATAATTCACATCTTCCAGTTTTGATGGAAGAATTGAAAGACATCCTCAGTAATTCTATATTCACAGGTAACAGTTGCAGATGACCCGATATGCTTAAATTATCCATCTTTGTAACACGCTGGGGAAACTGTAAAACATCAGGCCATAAAAAACTATTTATAACAATGCAAACAATCACCTGCAGGCACAGTCTCTCTCTCAAACTGAATGAGATTTAAAGAAAATAAAAATCATTGCTAGATTAATTTACAATAGTAACGGACAGAACACCCATGAAATCATATGTAAGAAAATAAACAGCACCTTGTAAAATCAAATATGGTGTACAAAACATATTTCTTCATTTAATAGTTTGAGTGGAAATATATGAGCAACATCCTAAAATAAAAAGTTAAATAGTAGTGTATCTTTCTCGCTACAGCAGATATGAACCGGTATAAAAATTAATAGTAAAACCGGCAACGATAACCACTTTTATCCCTTTCATTTTATTGAATATATTATTGTATACATAATACGGTATACAAAAACATACAAAACTGATTTTACAGTTTGCAATTTTTTTTGTCTTCTTGCAGAATATAAGTTTGTTTTTTATTAAAGTTTCAAAGGGGGGGGGGGGGAACAAGAATATATGACAGCACAATCAAACAAGTGCATCAAATTAAAAAATAGTTGCATGACTACAGTACAAGGCAGAAATGCCATTAATATTTTACATCATGAGTACATACAGGAATATTAAACTGGAACGTGAGTTTAAGTGGTCCATTATAGCAACTTTAGTTGCAACCTTTAGTTTAGCGAACCTCGTCAATTTCTTTTTCTATAACTTAAGTCTTATAACGATTTCCTCTATGAAAAGAAATTAGCCACTCATGTACCAGATATATAAACACATAATCTTATAATGAATAAAAGGGAGTTAGGATTTAACAATGGAGGGAGGTAAGGGGCCACTTTTGGACCCAAACTATACAGGGAGCTAATGAGACAGCATCACTGATATAAAATTAAACTGGTGCTGAGAAATAAAAACAACTGGAAAGTGAGAATTATATAAACTGTACTATTATTAATTTAGAGAAATAACTGACTGATCTCTCATAAATTGGGGAAGTCCATAGAAATACACAACTGCCAGAAAATGGAAACACCTTGCAAATTATTTAAGACAGGAGTTGTAAGGTCCATGTCATATCATTATAGGGGTGACTGCTAGCATTAAAAAAAGGAAAAAAGCATGTGGGCATAATAAAGCAAGCCATGCACTGCCTCCTCAGCAAAACCCCGGCTGTAGGAAGCGAGTTCAATGGTATGTTCCTTTGGCATAAAACAATATTAAATATACACAATATAAGACCATGTTTCATTATTTTCCCACACTAGTAGCTGAGCAGATCTGTTGAGAGGGAAACAAAAAAAAGAAAAAAGGGATAATCCTCTTTAGTAGACCTTACACAATAAAAAGGTTGTTAATATACTAGTGTAGGAGACAGGATGTGCCTTACAGTGAGATACGTGGCAGTCACTTCAAAAAGCTCAACTCAATCCCCTAGACAAAGGTAGAAATGTTCCAACATGCTAATGATATCACTTAGTATTCAGGGTCGGTTCTGCAACCTGTAATTGTAATATAAAGATAATCCAACTTTAGGACAAGTTAGTATAGGGGATGGTGCATGAAGAAAGGCAACCCATTCAAATCCTCATACTATAATCATATTCAAGTAGCATTATATATGTGCTGGTATGAGTCATATAAAGTTCCATAATATGGTAAATGCGGACTAATGTTAGGATCTGCCCAGCTGATGAAAGGCAGATGTAAATTACACAACCTATATATTCTTCACCCTACTCCTTTCTCTGTTGGCTATGGGCATATTAAGGAATAAAAAGTGAGAACATATACAATACTGTATATTGTGTCTCCGAGTTTAAGCGAGATCTCTTTGCAAAGTTCCATGTAGATAGTGTTTTCAGTATACATACTTTTATCCCAAAATGAAACTGTTTGGCCTCCCCACAAGCTCTTGTGATTACACTTTTATATATAGTAAGTTCTTGCTAAAGTCTGGCACCAAGGTACTAATGGAAGAGACTGGTAAAAATAGATTGATTCCTCGGTCTGTCCCGAGACTCTGCAATACATAGACAGAATTTTGTAGCATTTCCCCCAATGGGAGAACTTCTGGTCCAGTAGGTGAAGGCTTGTTTCGAGTTCCCGAGTTTACTGTGTGGATCATGCACTCTAAGTATTCAACTTTATCAGCCTTTGCAGTGTCCCTGATATCCAAAATCTCACTGTGGCTGCTGTGCGCTAGATATTCTTCCATATTGATAGTAGGCTGGTGATCATTTAGTATCGTCTCAAAGGCTTTTATTAACTGGTGTGCTAACTGGACCAGGCAATCATCTAAGGCACTGGTTTTCACACTTGTCCTCAATCCTCCCTAACAGGCCACATTTTTAGGTTATCTGAACTCAAGCAAAGGTGAAATAATCAGCTAATTAGTAAACATGGTTATTTTACCTGCTCTCATCTAAGGTAATCCCGAAAACCTGGACCATTGGGGAGGCCTGAGGATAGGTTTGAAAACCAGTGATCTAAGGTAAATATAGATTCATTGCTTAGCATAGATAATAATGGAGTATCTCCCCCTGTAGTCATATTGCCTGATAGTTGTATCACTTTCTTCTCCCAGAGTTGAAAAGGCTGTGAAAATGGCCTCCACCTTAGGCCTCAGCAGTCTGGACTATAGAATTAATACAGCTAATAATAATAATAAGTGCAGTCTACTCCGTGAGGGACAACTGTAGAATCCAATTGCGATTGAGGATGCTGTAAAACGAGCAATTCAATTACATTCCCCGTGGCAGCTCCTCAATATGCAGCCCTCAAGACCCTTAATAGGCAACACATTTATTATATCTTAACTAGAGCACAGGTGAAAAGATCAGTTGATGGGTGAACTGATTATTTCACTTGTGCTCTAGTTAAAGGGACACTGAATGCAATTTTTTTTCTTTCATGATTCAGATAGAGCATGACATTTTCAGCAACTTTCTAATTTACTCCTATTATCAAATTTTCTTTATTCTCTTTGTATCTTTATTTGAAATGCAAGAATGTAAGTTTAGATGCCAGCCCATTGTTGGTGAACAACCTGTGTTGGTGGATACATTCATCCACCAATAAAAAAAGTTCTGTCCAGAGGTCTGAACCAAGAAAAAGCTTAGATGCCTTCTTTTTCAAATAAAATTGCAAATAAAATTGCAAGAGAACAAGGAAAAATTGATAATAGGAGTAAATTAGAAAGTTGCTTAAAATTGCATGCTCTATCTGAATCATGGAATACAAATTTTGGGTTCAGTGTCCCTTTAAGATATAATGAATATGTGGTCGGTTAAGGGTCCTGAGGACCGGGTTTAGGAAACACTGACATACAGCAAAGCAGGTAAAAGAAATTGACTGCGGATAATGTGAAGTGGGAGGGATTTACAGTATGTTGGGTGTATTTTGCTTCCTCCTAGTGGTCAGGAGGGGAATTCCCACACATGATGATTTATTTACGTCATCTGATGAAAGAAAATCCCCTAGTTTCTGACCACATTGTTTGTTTGTTTTTAATCTGGTAACTCCTAATCAAAGGTTAATATGTGGCATACATAGGTCACATAACTTTTAGATGACAGATCATTTTAATGATTCATTTGAACTTTAAAAGGGAATCCTAATTCTATTCTTATCCTAATCATGAACCATAGTGATTGGAATATTATGGTTTGGGGTTGCTTTGAAGCATCTGACCTTAAGCAACATGAGGTAATTGAAAATGGATTAACATTGGGAAAGCAATAATGCCATTAAATAAAATATTACAGGGACGGGGGTATGGTCATCTTTTATCTCCTTAATTGTGTTCCCAATGATCTATCTTACCTGCTGCAGTTCATTACAAAAAAATATACTAAACCCAAATATTTTTCTTTAATGATTCAGGCAGAACATGCAATTTTAAGCAACTTTCTAATTTATTCCTATTCATTTTTCTTCGTTATCTTGCCATCTTTATTAAGAAAGCAGAAATGTAAAGCTTAGGAGCCGGACCATTTTTGGTTCAGACCTGGGCTATGCTTGATATGTAGCCACCAATAAGCAAGCGCTATCCAGGGTGCTGAACCTAAAATGGATCGGGCTCCTAAGCTTTACATTCCTGCTGTTTAAATAAAGATAACAAGAGAACTAAGAAAAATTGATAAAAGGAGTAAACTAGAAAATTGCTTAAAATTGCATGTTCTATCTGAAACATAAATAAAAAATATTGGGTTTAGTATCCCTTTAAATTGTTTAAAAACTATTATTTTGTCATTTGAAATAGCTGACTTTGCCTGTTATATACTGAACATCTCAGTAACTTTAGTACTGGATATAGAAAAAAACGAGAAAGCAGGGGCAGAGCCGGCAGCTGTCATGAGAGCAGCATAACTCTGGAGCTCTGCCACAAAATCCCTTAAATCCCTTGGGAATGCTGGCCATCCCTGCACTAACTACCCTTTAAAGTATACCCTATCACCCCCACAACCTGCAGCTACAACCTAAGGGAAACATTTTCAAATTTCCTGAGACCTGGGACCTGCAACGCAGCAGACCGCAAATAGGTCGCATCCAGCTACAGGCCTCAAGATTACCCCCTAATCTAGCTATAGGGACCATAATCGAGCCTCTAGGGAGGCATGAACATCAAAATAAGAGGCCTTAAAATCCAAAAACGGCACCTGCAACTTGAACCGGACCGCATCCAAAAATTAGGCCGGGGATCGGGCCTACAACGGAGCTCTGTTTTGCCGAGGGTAAGCATTCCAGATACCTCACTACAACAGCTTACCCCCACGAAGATAGGCCCACCACTACACAAACCAGCAACATCTAACAGCCTGTTCCTACACAGTCCCCATAGCACAGACCGGGCTGCAGCCAAAAATCTAGCCCAGGGATTGGGCCTACCAGAGGACCGGTTCCTGTAAGACAGGCTGCACAACCTTGCTTTTTACCCTCACATCCTTTAATAGAAGCTGCAGCTCCACCATCTCTCACCAGTCCCCACAAGCAGCCCTCATCCTCAACCTGGAAATATTTGTTAAGCAGCACTGGGCTAGTTAATCCAAAATACCCACTCTGCAGCCTCTCTAGCAGACAACCCCACAAAGCCTACCTTTTCTAGGCCTCCAAAAAACTGCTCAGAGACCCAGACCTCCTTTCAATAATATACCACTGCGACTGCAGCACCAGTTTAACCCCTTCAGCATGCAGCAGGCATGCACCATCAGTAAACTGACAGGCATTGCCACTTTTTTTTTTTCAGCAGCCCAGATATTAAATTCACTTGCTGCACACAAATTGAAAGTGCTGCATAGCGCTGGGTAGCCCCATTACAGCAACCTTGGTACTGCTCCAAGTGCAACTCCTGTCCAAAATGGCGTCCAAACGCAGCACCAAGCAGCACAAAATGCCAAAATCTACTTCAGGGAAATCTAATTTAATGTTCTCCTTTTTTCACAGCTCTAGTACGGCGAACATCTCTCCTACTAACCATAAAGCTGGGGAAAAAACTCCTCTGGCAAAGTCACAAGAACCTCAACCTAGCAGGAATCTACCAGCAGATTGCCAGCTCTCTCCTACTTTTTTGCAAAACTTACCTTCGAAACAAGACATCGCTGACATAGACCTTCTTGAATCAGAGAGGAGCTGGCGGAACTGAAGCAGGACATTCACACACTAGGCTTTCAGGTTGAAACCTTAGAGAGCAATCAGGACATCATTAAAGAAGACGTGCAACAGTTGACAGAGCAACTAACTTCTCAGCAGGAGACCATACTCTCACTTCAAGATAAGCTTGATGATCTTGAGAACCAAAGCAGGCGCAAAAATATGCGCATCAGGGGAGTACCTGAATCAATCCTACCTAGAGACTTCCCCGTCTTCCTGCAGGACCTGTTCCGGCATTTGAAAGATCCCTCTTATACTGATGACATCCCATGGGTCAGAGCTCACAGAACTTTGAGACAAAAACCACCAGACTCAGCCCCACCAAGGGATATTGTGATCCGTTTTAAGAACTTTCAGGAGAAAGAAATGCTCTTAAACCAATCCTGCAAAACTCAACCAGTAAGATTCAGAGGCAATGTCCTACAGTTCTTCCAGGATTTATCAACCCACATCTTACAGCGCAGAAAGGAATTTTCCCCACTTACCACTTTGTTAAGAAACAAAAGAATACCCTACAGGTGGGGCTTTCCAACCCATCTCTGGACTATCAGCAACAGCACCCGTATAGTCTGTAAGACTCCAGAAGACATCCAGACTTTCTGTACAGCACTTGTACTTGATCCCCCTTCAGATGCACCCCCTCCTGAGCCATGAAGCTCACAAACCCCCAAAAGACTGCGCAATCCAGGTGAATCCTGGCATACAGCCCTGCCTAAGAAAATCAAACCAAAGGACGCCGCCAACAGAAAGCACACCACCACTAGCTCTGCTTCTTCTGATAACTCACCATCGTGAACTCTGTATCCTTTACTTGCAGTGCTGTAATAAACAGACTTGATTTCTGGACAATGTCTCCTTCTTAGGACAGGCAAGTAATCCCAGCATCAGCCTTGTTACTTAGTACCCCACCATTTCCTGTTATCCCTAAAATAAGGAGAATGATATACCCTAATTCCCTTGACTGTCCCATACCTCAACCCTATCTCTCATTTCCCAAGCCCGTCGCCCCTCTCCCTCCCCATTTCCCATCCCCTTTTTTTCTCCTTTCATGGGTCAGACTAGGATACCCAACCTCTTAAACTTAACAAATAAATACCACCTATTGGGCGAATTGTGGTAATACCCCCAAACCACTCTCATTTATGTCATAATAATAATAGGAAGAGAGAGACTTTTTGTTTTTTGTTATGTTCCTGTTTATTATTGTTAATGATGTTACAACGTAAGTCATCACACTATTTGTCGCGTTACCTGTTATACAATTGTTTTTTTTCCTGCAGAGATCTACCCACATACACAAATGCTACAGCTACATAGATGCCATCACCACTTACTCTACTACCGGTTATACACATGTCCTCCTCCGGCAGAGATTCACCCACTCATACCACAACTGCACATGCACACCAGGTTTGATGTCCCTACACCATCACAATTAGGCAGGGTAACACAGAAAAAACACCATGACCCCTACGACTATGGATGACGGGAATCGTAAACTAACTCTTCTTACACAGAACACCAAGGGACTGAACTCGCCCCACAAATGATCCAAGGCCCTTCTAGACCTATCAAAAAGACAGGTTGATATCCTGTTCCTACAGGAGACTCATTTTAAAAGAAGCAGGGAACCCAAATATTTTTGGAAAATGTTTACCACCCATTATCACAGCTCTAATACCTCCAAGAGAGGAGGAGTCAGCATCCTCCTGCACAAATATCTCCCATTTACCCACATCCAAACAACAAAAGATTTGGATGGAAGTTTTCTGGCCTTGGTAGGCATGCTATATGGCAGGCCTATCACCCTAGAAAATATCTATGACCCAAACACTAACCAAACCCCTTTCTTTAAACGCATGTTTAATCGTGTTGTCGACATTACAAAAAGGACCCACCTTTGTAGCGGGAGACTTTAATGTCCCCCTGCAACCAGCCAAAGATAGCTCCAATCCAACCATAGCAATTTCAAAAAAGTCACAAAGGTACTGTGGAAAGGTCTGAGGAGTCTCAACCTGCACAATACCTGCCGCTTCACCCATCAGGATACACAAGACTTCACTTTCTTTTCACACCCAAATAAAACACACAGTTGCATAGACTACATCTTCTCCAATCAAACAGCCCTAGCTCTAGTCAATAGATGCAATATTTCCCCCACATTGTGGTAAGATCACTCAGCGGTAAAACTGAAAATATCTTGGACAAATACACCATTAACACCCTATACATGGAAATTAGACAACACTTTACTCAACAACCCAGATACAGTCACAAAACTTAAAGTCAGTATCAAGGAATATTTCCAACTAAATGCGGACTCAACAACCAATAACTATGCAATTTGGGAAGGGCATAAATGTGTGATCAGAGGTGAGCTGATTAAATTAAAGGCTCAACACCAAAAATTATACCAACAGAAATACAAAAGAACTGTCAGATGCATTCGCCCGCCTAGACTTGGCTCACAAATTATCCCCCACTGACCCAGTTATAGCGAAAGACTTACAACACGGCAGGCAAGCACTAGATGGCTTCCTACAAATCGAATACCAGACAATCCGTGCAAAAACTAATAGTATGTTTTTCTATGAAAGTAACAGATCGGGCAAGCTCTTAGCAAGAGCTTTGAAAAAGAGGCTAAAATCATATATCATTGAAATACACATACCCAACCCTCTCGGCACCCTTAAAACAACAAAGGACATTCTACAATCTTTTCATGATTATTATTCCATTTTCTACAGTATTCAAAAATATATCCCATTACAAGGGCTTTCCCCAGACTTTATTTCCTATATCTCCCATGCGCATTTACCCAGTATAACATCTGACCAACTCAAAACTCTCAATATCTCTATCTCCCAACCTGAGCTCCTAGTGGCCTTCAAATCGCTCAATAACGGGAAAAGCCCAGGACCAGACGGTTTTACCGGAAAATATTATCACACCTTCTCTTCCCTACTTTCACCCCATCTCACCCAGCTCTTTAATGAGGTCACAAACACTAACCCATTCCCTCAATCAATGCTAGAGGCACAGGAGGTAGTGATCCCGAAACTGGGTAAACCCATACAATACGCCTGCAAATTTTCACCCAATTTCCCTTCTAAACATAGACATCAAATTGTATGCAAAAATCTTAGCCAGCCGCATTAACTCAATCCTCCCTTCAATTATACATACCAATCCAGGCAGGCTTCACTCCACTCAGAGAAGCCAAAGATAACACCACTAAAATCTTACTGTTGATGGAACACGCCATTAACAACATCCCCTCCGCATTCATCTCAATGGATGCGGAGAAAGCCTTTGAAAGGCTAAACTGGCGATTTCTACAAGCAACACTTATACAATTCTGTTTCAACAAAACATTAAATCGGGAAAAAATATTTTCCGTTTATAATAACTCCCAAGCCAAAATTAAATTAAATGATACCCTATCCTGCCCATTTGATATTACAAATGGTACGAGACAGGGATGCCCTCTCTCTCCCATACTATTTATACTCGCTATGGAAGTATTAGCCTCACATATTATACACAATGCAAATTCACAATCGACCGCCGGGAATACAAAGCCACTCTATATGCAGATGACCTTTTCCTCATGCTTACACAACCTCACAAGTCAATACCCCCCCTTATACAGACGCTACACACCTATGGAACCTTCTCCAATTTTAAAATAAATATCACCAAATCAGAACCATTCCCAGTTAAACTACACGCAGAAGAGCTCAAGGTGATTAAAACACTATCACATTTTCACAAACAACCCCACTCAATCAAGTACCTCAGGGTACATATATCCCCACACACATACACACGTAACACTTGACACCAACCACAAAGCCATAAGAGATGAGATACAAGCTATGCTGAGATCCTGGAGCAGTAAGCCACTCTCGTGGATAGGTAGAATCAACTCGGTTAAAATGATTCTTCTCCATAAATTCTTATATCTTTTTCAGACCCTGCCGATCCCGATCCATAACCCACTAATCCATAGTCTCCAAAAATCCCTCGTTTCTTACATATGGCAACATAAGAGACCAAGGATAGCTACCGCCACACTATACAGCCCCAAAGAATTAGGCGGCCTTGAGATTCCGAACCTCATACAATACAGACTTGCTTCCATCTACACCAGAATTATTCATTGGTGTCGACACTCGACCCAGAAGGAATGTATCCTTCTGGAACACTCATTATCCCACACTTCCCACCTCGGCAGCAAATGCTGGTTACCTCCTAACAAAAGAAATTTGCCTGCATGTCTCCCAACAATCACTAAATTAAACTTTAAAACTATGGGACATATCTATCAAACAAAACAAATATTTCCACAATACCTTCCCCGCTGACACCCCTTTGCGAAAATCCAGATTCCCCAGTTCAACTACTTAGCACAACAACACAAACACCCCATATCACTAACTCCCTCCCCTGTCTCGCAATCACTCAGAATGGGAAACTCAAACCCCTACCCAAACTCACCTCCATTCTAGGAGATACACACATAAACTGGTTTAGACACCAGCAACTCGCTGACTTTTTCTCCAAACACCCTCAAAAAGCACAACTTGTGTGCACCCTAACCAGTTTTGAGAGTAGTTTTATTCATGTTACACTCAACAGGGGTTTTCTATCTCTCTCACATAAATTACTCATGCAACCATACAATGCGTCCCTACCTTCATACACTCAGAAATGGGAGGGGGAAATAGGTGACATTCAAACCCAAAAAGAGTGGCCACATTTTTTTTCCACCATGACAAAATCCTCATCGTCCATATATGTAATGGAAATGAACGTTAAAATATTATATAGGTAGTACTACACCTCACACTACCTACACACCATCCTCCCCACGCTCACACCGTAATGTTGGAGAGGCTGTACAGCAATTGGTACCCCCACACATTTGGTGGACATACCCAACCGCCCAGAAATTTAGGGAGGCTATTAAGATCTAGTTTAAGATCTAAGCCTTGGACTTAATATTTGGTTCTTCCTCTTTAACAAATTCACCCAAATAAAATGTAAGTTACGTCTAGCTCTGTTGACCATTATGGCAAACTCAGCTAAGAGACTGATCCCAAAAAATTGGAAAAGTACCAACCTCCCTTCTATCCAAGTTTGGAAGGAGACAATCACTGGGGAAGACTATCTCAATCAGACAACACCCGCACCCACAGCTGGCATCCTTACACTCCCCTCAAACCCAGACATCTAGTGCTCTCGACCAACAAATTTGAAATGATACCCCATAACCCCTAACTAGACAGGAGACCACCTTTGTAACCTATCAAATAAAAATGCACATGCTTTTTCTCTGCAGGAACCATTACCTTTCGTAGACTGAACTTACTTTTTATTTACCTAGCACTGATAATATCTTATGTAATTTAAAATAGTACACACAATGACCTATGTAATTACACACAACACAACCTGGTTAGCAAACTGTTATATATCACCTATGCAAAGGAAACATTGTTGTTATTTATGTCTCCTGACCAGCGAAATGCTGCTGTATATGTACCTATCTCTATTTTACATTGTATGTAATGGTTATACTTTCTTCAATAAAGCTTTTTTTTTTTTTTTTTAAAAAGAAAAAACAAGAAAGCTTACATGAAATCATGCACCCAGTGGGGGTGTGACAGAGTATACTGAAATGTTCATTTTCATTGTTCTCTCTATGTTTTGTTTTCTAAATAAACAGAGAGAAATAAGACAATGTTCTCCTTACAAGCTCAGCCCATTTTATTGGGTTGAAGCATCAATTAGCAATTACATCTATTTTACATACAAAAATAAACCCAAAAGAACAATCTCACACATTTCATACTCTGCTGTTGATATGAAAAGTCATTGGAACGACATTTTTGTCTTAACCAATATATAAAGCATCTAAGAAGCTCACAACACATAGAGCATTTTTTTAAATTACTTTTATAAATTTTACAAATAAACTTCTTGATCCTGTATGTGAGCACTGTGACTCAGGCACTCCCTAAAGAAAAGGCTGAGCTTGGAGCAAAGCTAAAACGCCCCCCCTCCAATCAAATCAAATATTTAAATGTGCCTAGAACGGCAGCATACTACTACTTGTCACTGCTGCTGTGCTGTAGGGGGAGGTATATGGCACTGCTGCCTGTTGAGCTCAGCTCCAGATTATTTGCGGGGACACTGCCTGTATAGCAGCTGTCTGAGCACTCTACCTTACACTGCTGCCTGTTTAGCTCCTGTCAGGGCTCATCTCCGATCGTGCTGCAGCATGTGTCTGTCTTTACTCTGGCTAGTGCACTATGCTCTGCTTGCCAGACTATCTCTGCAACGACCACGGCATCACATGGGTTAACTAGCCGACTTGCACTGTGACCTAACACCTGAAACAGGGAGGTCTGCACTCTGCACATAGTATAATAAGCCCGGCAAAGCTCCGCCCACCAACAGGAATTTTACTCACTGCAGGAGTTAGTAAAAACAAACAGCAGAGATACGTGCCAGAATAAAGTGAGTTAGTACTGCAGGCTATGAAATGTATATGCCTCAGTGAGTGCACACAACAGCTCCTGGTATATTATTTGTATAATTTTCCCACTTGTCTTGTGTTTTGTATACATTTATTAACTCTGCCACAAGCACTGAAAAAAACTGTGCACTGCTGAACACGGATGTGCATTTATTGAGCGCTGGTCCATGTTCACAAAAACAGTGACGTCATGGGGGGGGGGGGGGGGGGCATAATGTGCTGCAGGGAGAGAGACAGAGTGGCCGCGCGGCCAGAAAATACTTTTTGGGGTATGGAAAAGATGGTAGAAAACTGAGTTTTCAAAAAAATATTTATGAACATAGGAAGTGATATATACTTTTTGCCCAGCACCAACATAATTAACTATACCTGCAAAATAGTTTAACATTTATTCTTGTTCTGGGTAAACTGTCCCTTTAAGGGGAAACCAATTATGCAGTATACAGTCCCTTAATAATGTAGCTGAGCCACTCAAGGTGATCAATACGTTTACTTATACAGAGCCGATAAGGGCAGCAGCAAGGGACCAGAAAACAAAATGGAAGAGGGAAGGTGGTGTTACATTAGGACTCAATGAAAGGACCACACCTACTGTTTACATTCATCCTTCAATTACAGTGTACAAACTGAATGTGAGAGTATGGTGGTTGTGAATATTACTGCAGAATAAGATACATGGCAGCATCTTGGTGGTTGTGAATATTACTGCAGAATAAGATATATGGCAGCATCTTGGTGGTTGTGAATATTACTGCAGAATAAGATATATGGCAGCATCTTGGTGGTTGTGAATATTACTGCAGAATAAGATATATGGCAGCATCTTGGTGGTTGTGAATATTACTGCAGAATAAGATATATGGCAGCATCTTGGTGGTTGTGAATATTACTGCAGAATAAGATACATGGCAACTAGGGCTGGGCGATTAACCGCATATGCGGTTTTAAAACGTTATTAATCGCCGCAATTTAAAACCCGCGAGCGTTCATGGTTTTTATGGGGGAGTGGGGCCTGTGTGAATACAATGGAAGGAGCCGGTCCGGACCACTGGTAAGTACTGAGTGACATGTTCTGGCCTAGCATATAGCTAGGCAGAGGAGCCGTGCACACACAGCAGTTAGAAGAGGCAGCACTGTGGGGCATAGAAGAGTGGAGACACGTGGTCAAGGTGGGTTGATCACTCAGGCGACAGGAAGCTGGAAGGAAGCAAGTAAGAAACTTCCACTACAGGCAGGATAAAGCAGCAATCTGACTGCATTGCAACTGTCTGCAGGGTTATAAAATCTAAAGTAAACAAGCTCCGGGGAGAGGGAGGGGGATGGAGGCTCTGTGGAAGTAAAAGCAGTCTGAATAACAGATGTGGCACTGCCCTGGCATACACTTATACCTGGAGATCTATCCAATAAAATATTTGTTTTTATTTTCATACATCTACACAGTAAGTAAAAAAGTTTAATGGTTAATGCTTTACTTACAGTATATATGTAATGTAGGTGTTTGAAAATAAAAACAATTATTCTATTGAATAAATCTCCAGGAATAAGTATATGCATAAAGTTATTTAGTCTGCTTTCACTTCTACTGAGCCTGTCTCCCCCCTCCCTCTCCCCGGAGCTTGTTCAGAAAATTAAGGTGTTTTAGTAATTTTTAAGAAATTTTTGCCCATATTGCCAAGCCCTAATGGGAACACCTGGTGGTTGTGAATATTACTGCAGAATAAGACACATGGCAACACCCTGGTGGTTGTGAATATTACTGCAGAATAAGATACATGGCAACACCTGGTGGTTGTGAATATTACTGCAGAATAAGATACATGGCAACACCCTGTTTGTGAATATTACTGCAGAATAAGACACATGGCAACAACATAATTTATGTAAGAACTTACCTGATAAATTCATTTCTTTCATATTAACAAGAGTCCATGAGCTAGTGACGTATGGGATATACATTCCTACCAGGAGGGGCAAAGTTTCCCAAACCTTAAAATGCCTATAAATACACCCCTCACCACACCCACAAATCAGTTTAACGAATAGCCAAGAAGTGGGGTGATAAGAAAAAAAGTGCGAAGCATATAAAATAAGGAATTGGAATAATTGTGCTTTATACAAAAAAATCATAACCACCACAAAAAAGGGTGGGCCTCATGGACTCTTGTTAATATGAAAGAAATGAATTTATCAGGTAAGTTCTTACATAAATTATGTTTTCTTTCATGTAATTAACAAGAGTCCATGAGCTAGTGACGTATGGGATAATGACTACCCAAGATGTGGATCTTTCCACACAAGAGTCACTAGAGAGGGAGGGATAAAATAAAGACAGCCAATTCCTGCTGAAAATAATCCACACCCAAAATAAAGTTTAACGAAAAACATAAGCAGAAGATTCAAACTGAAATCGCTGCCTGAAGAACTTTTCTACCAAAAACTGCTTCAGAAGAAGAAAATACATCAAAATGGTAGAATTTAGTAAAAGTATGCAAAGAGGACCAAGTTGCTGCTTTGCAGATCTGGTCAACCGAAGCTTCATTCCTAAACGCCCAGGAAGTAGATACTGACCTAGTAGAATGAGCTGTAATTCTCTGAGGCGGAATTTTACCCGACTCAACATAGGCAAGATGAATTAAAGATTTCAACCAAGATGCCAAAGAAATGGCAGAAGCTTTCTGGCCTTTTCTAGAACCGGAAAAGATAACAAATAGACTAGAAGTCTTACGGAAAGATTTCGTAGCTTCAACATAATATTTCAAAGCTCTAACAACATCCAAAGAATGCAACGATTTTTCCTTAGAATTCTTAGGATTAGGACATAATGAAGGAACCACAATTTCTCTACTAATGTTGTTGGAATTCACAACCTTAGGTAAAAATTCAAAAGAAGTTCGCAACACCGCCTTATCCTGATGAAAAATCAGAAAAGGAGACTCACAAGAAAGAGCAGATAATTCAGAAACTCTTCTAGCAGAAGAGATGGCCAAAAGGAACAAAACTTTCCAAGAAAGTAATTTAATGTCCAATGAATGCATAGGTTCAAA
Source organism: Bombina bombina (assembly GCF_027579735.1). Taxonomy (NCBI): domain Eukaryota; kingdom Metazoa; phylum Chordata; class Amphibia; order Anura; family Bombinatoridae; genus Bombina; species Bombina bombina. The sequence continues at coordinate 1,094,703,781 of NC_069500.1, forward strand.
CGGAGGAGCTTGAAGAGCTCCCAGAACCAAATTCAAACTCCAAGGAGGAGAAATTGACTTAATGACGGGTTTTATACGAACCAAAGCTTGTACAAAACAATGAATATCAGGAAGAATAGCAATCTTTCTGTGAAAAAGAACAGAAAGAGCGGAGATTTGTCCTTTCAAAGAACTTGCGGACAAACCCTTATCTAAACCATCCTGAAGAAACTGTAAAATTCTCGGTATTCTAAAAGAATGCCAAGAAAAATGATGAGAAAGACACCAAGAAATATAAGTCTTCCAGACTCTATAATATATCTCTCGAGATACAGATTTACGAGCCTGTAACATAGTATTAATCACGGAGTCAGAGAAACCTCTTTGACCAAGAATCAAGCGTTCAATCTCCATACCTTTAAATTTAAGGATTTCAGATCCGGATGGAAAAAAGGACCTTGCGACAGAAGGTCTGGTCTTAACGGAAGAGTCCATGGTTGGCAAGATGCCATCCGGACAAGATCCGCATACCAAAACCTGTGAGGCCATGCCGGAGCTATTAGCAGAACAAACGAGCATTCCCTCAGAATCTTGGAGATTACTCTTGGAAGAAGAACTAGAGGCGGAAAGATATAGGCAGGATGATACTTCCAAGGAAGTGATAATGCATCCACTGCCTCCGCCTGAGGATCCCGGGATCTGGACAGATACCTGGGAAGTTTCTTGTTTAGATGAGAGGCCATCAGATCTATCTCTGGGAGCCCCCACATTTGAACAATCTGAAGAAATACCTCTGGGTGAAGAGACCATTCGCCCGGATGCAACGTTTGGCGACTGAGATAATCCGCTTCCCAATTGTCTACACCTGGGATATGAACCGCAGAGATTAGACAGGAGCTGGATTCTGCCCAAACCAAAATTCGAGATACTTCTTTCATAGCCAGAGGACTGTGAGTCCCTCCTTGATGATTGATGTATGCCACAGTTGTGACATTGTCTGTCTGAAAACAAATGAACGATTCTCTCTTCAGAAGAGGCCAAAACTGAAGAGCTCTGAAAATTGCACGGAGTTCCAAAATATTGATCGGTAATCTCACCTCCTGAGATTCCCAAACTCCTTGTGCCGTCAGAGATCCCCACACAGCTCCCCAACCTGTGAGACTTGCATCTGTTGAAATTACAGTCCAGGTCGGAAGAACAAAAGAAGCCCCCTGAATTAAACGATGGTGATCTGTCCACCACGTTAGAGAGTGTCGAACAATCGGTTTTAAAGATATTAATTGATATATCTTCGTGTAATCCCTGCACCATTGGTTCAGCATACAGAGCTGAAGAGGTCGCATGTGAAAACGAGCAAAGGGGATCGCGTCCGATGCAGCAGTCATAAGACCTAGAATTTCCATGCATAAGGCTACCGAAGGGAATGATTGAGACTGAAGGTTTCGACAAGCTGTAATCAATTTTAGACGTCTCTTGTCTGTTAAAGACAGAGTCATGGACACTGAATCTATCTGGAAACCCAGAAAGGTTACCCTTGTTTGAGGAATCAAAGAACTTTTTGGTAAATTGATCCTCCAACCATGATCTTGAAGAAACAACACAAGTCGATTCGTATGAGACTCTGCTAAATGTAAAGACTGAGCAAGTACCAAGATATCGTCCAAATAAGGAAATACCACAATACCCTGTTCTCTGATTACAGACAGAAGGGCACCGAGAATCTTTGTGAAAATTCTTGGAGCTGTAGCAAGGCCAAACGGTAGAGCCACAAATTGGTAATGCTTGTCTAGAAAAGAGAATCTCAGGAACTGATAATGATCTGGATGAATCGGAATATGCAGATATGCATCCTGTAAATCTATTGTGGACATATAATTCCCTTGCTGAACAAAAGGCAATATAGTCCTTACAGTTACCATCTTGAACGTTGGTATCCTTACATAACGATTCAATAATTTTAGATCCAGAACTGGTCTGAAGGAATTCTCCTTCTTTGGTACAATGAAGAGATTTGAATAAAACCCCATCCCCTGTTCCGGAACTGGAACTGGCATAATTACTCCAGCCAACTCTAGATCTGAAACACAATTCAGAAATGCTTGAGCTTTCACTGGATTTACTGGGACACGGGAAAGAAAAAATCTCTTTGCAGGAGGTCTCATCTTGAAACCAATTCTGTACCCTTCTGAAACAATGTTCTGAATCCAAAGATTGTGAACAGAATTGATCCAAATTTCTTTGAAAAAACGTAACCTGCCCCCTACCAGCTGAACTGGAATGAGGGCCGTACCTTCATGTGAACTTAGAAGCAGGCTTTGCCTTTCTAGCAGGCTTGGATTTATTCCAGACTGGAGATGGTTTCCAAACTGAAACTGCTCCTGAGGACGAAGGATCAGGCTTTTGTTCTTTGTTGAAACGAAAGGAACGAAAACGATTGTTAGCCCTGTTTTTACCTTTAGATTTTTTATCCTGTGGTAAAAAAGTTCCTTTCCCACCAGTAACAGTTGAAATAATAGAATCCAACTGAGAACCAAATAATTTGTTTCCCTGGAAAGAAATGGAAAGTAGAGTTGATTTAGAAGCCATATCAGCATTCCAAGTCTTAAGCCATAAAGCTCTTCTGGCTAAGATAGCCAGAGACATAAACCTAACATCAACTCTAATAATATCAAAAATGGCATCACAGATAAAATTATTAGCATGCTGGAGAAGAATAATAATATCATGAGAATCACGATTTGTTACTTGTTGCGCTAGAGTTTCCAACCAAAAAGTTGAAGCTGCAGCAACATCAGCCAATGATATAGCAGGTCTAAGAAGATTACCTGAACACAGATAAGCTTTTCTTAGGAAAGATTCAATTTTTCTATCTAAAGGATCCTTAAACGAGGTACCATCTGACGTAGGAATGGTAGTACGTTTAGCAAGGGTAGAAATAGCCCCATCAACTTTAGGGATTTTGTCCCAAAATTCTAACCTGTCAGGAGGAACAGGATATAATTGCTTAAAACGTTTAGAAGGAGTAAATGAATTACCCAATTTATCCCATTCTTTGGAAATTACTGCAGAAATAGCATTAGGAACAGGAAAAACTTCTGGAATAACCGCAGGAGCTTTAAAAACCTTATCCAAACGTATAGAATTAGTATCAAGAGGACTAGAATCCTCTATTTCTAAAGCAATTAGTACTTCTTTAAGTAAAGAGCGAATAAATTCCATCTTAAATAAATATGAAGATTTATCAGCATCAATCTCTGAGATAGAATCCTCTGAACCAGAAGAGTCCAAAGAATCAGAATGATGGTGTTCATTTAAAAATTCATCTGTAGAGAGAGAAGATTTAAAAGACTTTTTACGTTTACTAGAAGGAGAAATAACAGACAAAGCCTTCTTTATGGATTCAGAAACAAAATCTCTTATGTTATCAGGAACATTCTGCACCTTAGATGTTGAGGGAACTGCAACAGGCAATGGTACATTACTAAAGGAAATATTATCTGCTTTAACAAGTTTGTCATGACAATTATTACAAACAACAGCTGGAGGAATAGCTACCAAAAGTTTACAGCAGATACACTTAGCTTTGGTAGATCCAGCAGGCAGTGATTTTCCTGTAGTATCTTCTGGCTCAGATGCAACGTGAGACATCTTGCAATATGTAAGAGAAAAAACAACATATAAAGCAAAATAGATCAAATTCCTTATAAGACAGTTTCAGGAATGGGAAAGAATGCCAAATATCAAGCTTCTAGCAACCAGAAGCAAATGAAAAATGAGACTGAAATAATGTGGAGACAAAAGCGACGCCCATATTTTTTAGCGCCAAATAAGACGCCCACATTATTTGGCGCCTAAATGCTTTTGGCGCCAAAAATGACGCCACATCCGGAACGCCGACATTTTTGGCGCAAAATAACGTCAAAAAATGACGCAACTTCCGGCGACACGTATGACGCCGGAAACGGAAAAGAATTTTTGCGCCAAAAAAGTCTGCGCCAAGAATGACGCAATAAAATGAAGCATTTTCAGCCCCCGCGAGCCTAACAGCCCACAGGGAAAAAAGTCAAATTTTTGAGGTAAGAAAAATATGATAATTCAATGCATAATCCCAAATATGAAACTGACTGTCTGAAAATAAGGAAAGTTGAACATTCTGAGTCAAGGCAAATAAATGTTTGAATACATATATTTAGAACTTTATAAATAAAGTGCCCAACCATAGCTTAGAGTGTCACAGAAAATAAGACTTACTTACCCCAGGACACTCATCTACATGTTTGTAGAAAGCCAAACCAGTACTGAAACGAGAATCAGTAGAGGTAATGGTAAATATAAGAGTATATCGTCGATCTGAAAAGGGAGGTAAGAGATGAATCTCTACGACCGATAACAGAGAACCTTATGAAATAGACCCCGTAGAAGGAGATCACTGCATTCAATAGGCAATACTCTCTTCACATCCCTCTGACATTCACTGCACGCTGAGAGGAAAACCGGGCTCCAACTTGCTGCGGAGCGCATATCAACGTAGAATCTAGCACAAACTTACTTCACCACCTCCCTTGGAGGCAAAGTTTGTAAAACTGATTTGTGGGTGTGGTGAGGGGTGTATTTATAGGCATTTTAAGGTTTGGGAAACTTTGCCCCTCCTGGTAGGAATGTATATCCCATACGTCACTAGCTCATGGACTCTTGTTAATTACATGAAAGAAATCCTGTTTGTGAATATTACTGCAGAATAAGACACATGGCAACACCCTGGTGGTTGTGAATATCACTGCAGAATAAGACACATGGCAACACCCTGGTGGTTGTGAAAATTACTGAAGAATAAGATGCATGGCAACATCCTGTTTGTTAATATTACTGCAGAATAAGATACATGGCAACACCTGGTGATTGTGAATATTACTGCAGAATAAGATACATGGCAACATCCTGTTTGTGAATATTACTGCAGAATAAGATACATGGCAACACCTGGTGATTGTGAATATTACTGCAGAATAAGATACATGGCAACACCTGGTGGTTGTGAATATTACTGCAGAATAAGATACATGGCAACACCCTGGTGGTTGTGAATATTACTGCAGAATAAGATACATGGCAACACCCTGGTGGTTGTGAATATTACTGCAGAATAAGATAAATGGCAACATCCTGTTTGTGAATATTACTGCAGAATAAGATACATGGCAACACCCTGGTGGTTGTGAATATTACTGCAGAATAAGATACATGGCAACATCCTGTTTGTGAATATTACTGCAGAATAAGATACATGGCAACACCCTGGTGGTTGTGAATATTACTGCAGAATAAGATAAATGGCAACATCCTGTTTGTGAATATTACTGCAGAATAAGATACATGGCAACACCCTGTTTGTGAATATTACTGCAGAATAAGACACATGGCAACACCCTGGTGGTTGTGAATATTACTGCAGAATAAGATACATGGAAACACCCTGGTGGTTTTGAATATTACTGCAGAATAAGATACATGGCAACACCCTGGTGGTTGTGAATATCACTGCAGAATAAGATACATGGCAACACCTGGTGACTGTGAATATTACTGCAGAATAAGATACATGGCAACATCCTGTTTGTGAATATTACTGAAGAATAAGATACATGGCAACACCTGGTGATTGTGAATATTACTGCAGAATAAGATACATGGCAACACCCTGGTGGTTGTGAATATTACTGCAGAATAAGATACATGGCAACACCTGGTGGTTGTGAATATTACTGCAGAATAAGATACATGGCAACACCCTGGTGGTTTTGAATATTACTGCAGAATAAGATACATGGCAACACCTGGTGACTGTGAATATTACTGCAGAATAAGATACATGGCAACATCCTGTTTGTGAATATTACTGCAGAATAAGATACATGGCAACACCTGGTGATTGTGAATATTACTGCAGAATAAGATACATGGCAACACCCTGGTGGTTGTGAATATTACTGCAGAATAAGATACATGGCAACACCTGGTGGTTGTGAATATTACTGCAGAATAAGATACATGGCAACACCCTGGTGGTTTTGAATATTACTGCAGAATAAGATATATGGCAACACCCTGGTGGTTGTGAATATCACTGCAGAATAAGATACATGGCAACACCCTGGTGGTTGTGAAAATTACTGAAGAATAAGATGCATGGCAACATCCTGTTTGTTAATATTACTGCAGAATAAGATACATGGCAACACCTGGTGACTGTGAATATTACTGCAGAATAAGATACATGGCAACATCCTGTTTGTGAATATTACTGCAGAATAAGATACATGGCAACACCTGGTGATTGTGAATATTACTGCAGAATAAGATACATGGCAACATCTGGTGGTTGTGAATATTACTGCAGAATAAGATACATGTCAACACCCTGGTGGTTGTGAATATTACTGCAGAATAAGATACATGGCAACACCCTGGTGGTTGTGAATATTACTGCAGAATAAGATACATGGCAACACCTGGTGGTTGTGAATATTACTGCAGAATAAGATACATGGAAACACCCTGGTGGTTTTGAATATTACTGCAGAATAAGATACATGGCAACACCTGGTGGTTGTGAATATTACTGCAGAATAAGATACATGGCAACACCTGGTGGTTGTGAATATTACTGCAGAATAAGATACATGGCAACATCCTGTTTGTGAATATTACTGCAGAATAAGACACATGGCAACACACTGGTGGTTGTGAATATCACTGCAGAATAAGACACATGGCAACACCCTGGTGGTTGTGAAAATTACTGAAGAATAAGATGCATGGCAACATCCTGTTTGTTAATATTACTGCAGAATAAGATACATGGCAACACCTGGTGATTGTGAATATTACTGCAGAATAAGATACATGGCAACATCCTGTTTGTGAATATTACTGCAGAATAAGATACATGGCAACACCTGGTGATTGTGAATATTACTGCAGAATAAGACACATGGCAACACCTGGTGGTTGTGAATATTACTGCAGAATAAGATACATGGCAACACCCTGGTGGTTGTGAATATTACTGCAGAATAAGATACATGGCAACACCCTGGTGGTTGTGAATATTACTGCAGAATAAGATACATGGCAACACCCTGGTGGTTGTGAATATTACTGCAGAATGAGATACATGGCAACACCCTGTTTGTGAATATTACTGCAGAATAAGATAAATGGCAACATCCTGTTTGTGAATATTACTGCAGAATAAGATACATGGCAACACCCTGGTGGTTGTGAATATCACTGCAGAATAAGATACATGGCAACACCCTGGTGGTTGTGAAAATTACTGAAGAATAAGATGCATGGCAACATCCTGTTTGTTAATATAACTGCAGAATAAGATACATGGCAACACCTGGTGACTGTGAATATTACTGCAGAATAAGATACATGGCAACATCCTGTTTGTGAATATTACTGCAGAATAAGATACATGGCAACACCTGGTGATTGTGAATATTACTGCAGAATAAGATACATGGCAACATCTGGTGGTTGTGAATATTACTGCAGAATAAGATACATGGCAACACCCTGGTGGTTGTGAATATTACTGCAGAATAAGATACATGGCAACACCCTGGTGGTTGTGAATATTACTGCAGAATAAGATACATGGCAACACCTGGTGGTTGTGAATATTACTGCAGAATAAGATACATGGAAACACCCTGGTGGTTTTGAATATTACTGCAGAATAAGATACATGGCAACACCCTGGTGGTTGTGAATATTACTGCAGAATAAGATACATGGCAACACCTGGTGGTTGTGAATATTACTGCAGAATAAGATACATGGCAACACCTGGTGGTTGTGAATATTACTGCAGAATAAGATACATGGCAACACCCTGGTGGTTGTGAATATCACTGCAGAATAAGATACATGGCAACACCCTGGTGGTTGTGAAAATTATTGAAGAATAAGATGCATGGCAACATCCTGTTTGTTAATATTACTGCAGAATAAGATACATGGCAGCACCTGGTAGTTGAGAATATTACTGCAAAATAAGATACATGGCAACAACTGGTGGTTGTGAATATTACTGCAGAATAAGATACATGGCAACACTTTTGTGGTTGTGAATATTACTGCAGAATAAGATACATGGCAACACCCTGGTGGTTGTGAATATTACTGCAGAATAAGATACATGGCAACACTTTTGTAGTTGTGAATATTACTGCAGAATAAGATACATGGCAACACCTTGGTGGTTGTGAATATTACTGCAGAATAAGATACATGGCAACACTTTTGTGGTTGTGAATATTACTGCAGAATAAGATACATGGCAACACCCTGGTGGTTGTGAATATTACTGCAGAATGAGATACATGGCAGCACCCTGGTGGTTGTGAATATTACTGCAGAATGAGATACATGGCAGCACCCTGGTGGTTGTGAATATTACTGCAGAATGAGATACAAGGCAGCACCCTGGTGGTTGTGAATATTACTGCAGAATAAGATACATGGCAACACCTTGGTGGTTGTGAATATTACTGCAGAATAAGATACATGGCAACATTTTTGTGGTTGTGAATATTACTGCAGAATAAGATACATGGCAGCACCCTGGTGGTTGTGAATATTACTGCAGAATGAAATACAAGGCAGCACCCTGGTGGTTGTGAATATTACTGCAGAATGAGATACATGGCAACACCTGGTAGATGTGGAGTAAAAACTGTTTGTCTTACATATCACTATGTGGTGCATGGTACAATGTTCAGTGATGAAATGCAACACATTCTAAACATTATTTTCTCTCTTCTCTATAAAATTCTTAGAAGATGAAGATTCAAATTAATGAATTTCCATAAGATCAGTTTACACATCAATATTCTAAAACAGCCTTGTTTACTCTTATTAACCCCAAGATTTTTATTTTTTTATTTTTTGGGGAGGGGTTGTGGGGAGTAGATGGATTATCTTATATTGTTTTGAGTGTTTCAACAGACTATGCAGATAATTAACAAAAAGGAAATAATTAAAGTTTTCAATTGCCTTTTTCCTAAGCATAGGGATTTTATTGGTGCAAAAGGTTATACAACTTTACAAGATTTGATTTATTGATTTATAAGAAGTAAAGCTGCATTCACGGAAAATATGTTAAGGTTCATATATCAGAATGAGCTATATAAAGAGATGAGGGAATGTTTATCATACCTCAAAGCAAGGAATATAAAACAGAATGTAATAAGATTAAAATGAGGACGAATCTTTGGGCTTTCCGCATGAAGAAACATAACTGAAAAAAGAAAAGGGCAAATTTCACGGACCTTGCAAATGCTAGATTTAATTATCGTGGAGAAATCAAGCATAGAAGTTTGCTGTGCAGTACGATTTCAAACAAATGAAAAGAATTGTATTGCTGGAAATACAACATCTTTGACAAAGAGAAAAAGGAACATTATTTCTAGAAGCTGTTTAAACTGAATGAGATATCAGAAAAATAAAAATACAGATGTAATCCTTTCTTAAAGAAACATGATAGCAAAAGTCACACACTGTATAAATATATATATATATATTATACATGCTATGGATGTAAATACTAATTTATTTAATACAATTAAAAATGGATTAGATTTGTAAGTATTTAAACTGTAAATACTTAAAATATACAAAATAAAACACCAAGGGTTATTAAATTTATGAAACTGCAAATGGCCCTAAAAGTTGCAAGCTGCTAACCTTGGAGGTGGCACCCTGGGATACTCTAATCAGGATAAATGACAAGACCTGCTCACACACATACAGCTGGTTGTATGAGAGCAGGGGATGGCACTGGTAAATACAGGCAGCATATGCATCTGCTCCACAATATTGGAATTTTGTTCCTTTAAAGTCTCCGCATTCCTCAAAAAAAAAAAAAAAATCATCATAATTTATGCTTACCTAATTAATTTATTGCATGGTGGTGAGAGTCCACAATCCAATATGCCTGGGAATTGCTCTTCCTGGTCACTAGGAGGCGGCAAAGGTTCCCAAACCCCAAGAGCTCTATTAAACCCCTCCAACCTTACTAGAAACTAGTCTGATGTATAGCCAAGCAAAGTAATGAGACAAAAAAAGTTAGGGGAAAAAAGTGCAAAAAGAAAATAAATCTAAAATCAGAAAAAACAGGATGGGGTCTGGTGGACTCTCACCAACATATAATAAATTAATTTATCAGTTAAGAATACATTATATTTTCTTTCATACAGGTTGTGGGAGTCAACAATCAATTACTCCTGGAAAATTAATACCCAAGCAGTGAAGTCCACAAGTAAGGGTGGGACAAGCATAATCTATAATCCTGTTTATTTTATTTCATTTATTTATTTTCAATAATTAGACTCTTTTCCTTTGTCTTTTTCTTATTATACATGAAAAGTAAGCAAAAAGAACCTCCAACAAAAACTATATCAACCAGTAACAATAGCCTGAGGGCTACTTCAGAAGAAGCAAAAACATTAAAATGGTAGAATTTAGTAAAAGTATGCAAAGAAGACTAAGTAGCCGCCATGCAAATTTGATCAACAGAGGCCTTATTTTTAAATGCCCAAGATGTGGAACCTGATCTGGTAGAATGAGAAGCAATCCGTTTAGGAGAAAACTGACCCACGTCCAAGTAACTTCTGAATCAAAAGTTTAAGCAAAGTCCCTAAAGAAACAGCCAAAGCTTTCTGCCCTTTTCCAGAACCAGAAAAATTAACAAACTAGAAGTTTCTCTAAAATCCTTAGTAGCGTGCAAATAGTAAATCATCAAGATATTGGTGAATTCTCTCCATAGAATTCTTGGGATTAGGATAAAAAGAAGGAACAATAATTTTCCTACTCATGTTGTCTGAAGACACCCCTTTAGGGTAGGAAATCAAACAGTTTTCAAAACTGCCTCATTCCAATGAAAAATAAGAGGAGGAGGATCAAGAAATGGAAGACGAAACTCTCCAACCAGAAGAGATCGCCAAAAGAAACAAAACCTTCCATATAAAAAGCTTGATATCCTCCTTATGCAAGGGCTCAAATAGAGGAGCCTGTAGAACTTTCAAAACCAGATTAAGGCTCCAGGGAGGAGAAATGAGCTTCAGAATAGGCTTAATCCCGACCAAAGCACCAAATATCAGGAAGATTATAAATCTTGTTATGAAACAGAACTTAAAGAGATAAAATCTGACCTCTAAGAAAACGGACGTAAAGACCCTTATCCAAACCATCCTGAAGAAACTGCAAAATACTAGGAATTTTAAGTCTTGCAAACCTCATGATAGATCTTCCAAGTCACAGGTTTATGAGACTGAATCAAAGTATCAAATACAGAATCGGAAAACCCTCTGTCTAAGAACTAACCGTTCAATCTCCATGCCATCAATCTTAGAGATTTGAGATCCCAATTAAAAAAAAAAACGACCTTGAGACAAAAGATTTTGACAAAGAGGAAGAGGCCATGGTGGACAATTGGACATCTGAACTAGATTTGCAAACAAAGTCCTGCAAGGCCATGCCGGAACAATCAGTATCACTTATGACCCCTCTTGTCTGATCCTGGTAAATCACCCTTGGCAGAAGAACCAGAGGAGGAAATATATATGCTAGATGAAAAGACCACAGAGCTACTAGAGCATCCACAATCTCCTCCTGAGGATCCCTGGACCTCACATAGTATCTGAACTTTGTTTTCAACAGAGAATTCATCAGATCTAACTCTGGGAGAACCCAAAGATCCACAATCTGATTGAAAACATCCAGATAAAGAGACCATTCCCAAGATGCAAGGATTGATGACTGAGAAAATATTCCTCCCAAATGCTTACCCCTGGGATATAGACTGCAGAGATTAAACAACAACTGTCCTCTGCCCAAAAAAGAATTTGAGATATTTCCCTAATGGCTAAGGAACTGTGAGTTCCCCTCATCAGGATTTATGTATGCCACTGCAGTAACACTGACTGAAAATGCAGAGGAGACTTTCCAACAGGGGCCAACTCTGAAGGGCCTTGAAAACTGCATGGAGATCCAAAACATGTATTGTACCTGCGCCTCTGCAGGAGATCAAACTCCCTCTGTTCTTTGAGACCCCCAGACTGCACTCCAGCCTGAAAATTTTTCATCTGTCATGATCACAGTCCAAATAAGATGAATAAAATAATCCCTCTGACTAATGGACTGATAATCCAGCCAAGACAGATCCCACTAAATCCTCTAAGAAAGCAGAGTATGCTCCCTGCACTATTGCCGAAGCATAGAAAGCTAAAGAGGCTTTATGTGAAAATGAGCAAATGTATTAGCATCAGATGCGGCAATCATTAGGCCTATAATATCCATACAGAGTTACTGAAGGAAACACAATAGACTGAACATTACAACAAGATGAAATAAAGCTTCAACCTTTTTTGTTCGGTCAGAGAAAGTCTCATAGAAACAGTCTATCTTGACACCCAGAAAAGTGACTCTGGACTGGGGAAAAATTACTATCTAGAAAATTATTCTCCAACCATGCAGCTGAAGAAACAACAATAAGTCTGTTGGTGTGAGATACTGCTAAATGAAAATATGGAGCTTGTACCAAGATATCATCCAGTTAAGGAAACACTGAAATATCCTGGGCTCTAATCAACGAGAAGAGAGCACCCGGAACCTTTGAAAATATTTTGGGAGCAGTAGCCAGTCTTAATGGTAGAGCAACAAACTGAAAATGTGTGTCCAGGAATGCAAACATTAGAAACTGATGATGATCTTTGTGAATAGGAATATGAAGGTAGGTATCCTTTAAATCTATTGTGTTCATGGCTTTAAAATACAAAAAACTGGTCTGAAAGTCCCTTCCTTCTTTGGAACGACAAAGAAATCTGAACTCAACACCTGTTACAAAATTGGAACTGGAACAATGACTCCCATTGTATCGAGCCAAAATGGACTGAAAAAAAGGATTTTGCTTTTAAAGGAGCCTTTGGAATATGTGTTATAAGAACCTTCCCCTGTAAGACCTCATCCTGAAACCTATTAGATAACCCTGAAAAACTATATTAAAAACCCAGGGATCCTGAACAGACTGGAATCAAAGCTCATGAAAAAGGTGTAACTGCACCTTAGACTGAATATCTTGATCACAGGCAGCACCTTAATGTTGACTTAGATGTGGGAGTAGGTTTCTTAGACTGTTTAGATCTGTTCCAATTTTAACTAGGCTTTGAAGCTGAATTGGAATATCCTTGTTTCTGAGAGGAGAAAGAAGATTGTTGTTCCTTATTCTGATGAAAAAACTAAACAAAACAGGAGCTTTAAATTTACCCTTAGATTTCTTGCCATGGGGGTATAAAAGCTTCCTTATCTCCTGACACAATAGAAATAATATAATCTAACCCAGAACCAAACATCTTTCCCTGAAAAGAAAGATAAAAGTCTGGATTTAGAAACCATATTAGCAGACCAAGACTTTAACCACAAAGCCCTTCTAAAAAGAAGTGCTAATGACATATGAAAATTGTTTAGAAAGGCTCTAATCAAGCAGAAAAAGCCGCAGCCACACAGGCAACGTTAATTGCTGGCCTAAAAAGAAAACCTGCTTGCTGAAATCATATGACAATTAGAAAAATGCAACATAAAAGAAGAACATACAAAAATCACTTGTCATATATACCATAAAAATAATATCTTATATCCTCGTTTCTCCTAAAAAGGAGATTCCAATTTTCTATCCGTAAGATCCTTAAAAGAAGAACTATCTTCCAAAGGAATGGAAGTAGATATAGCTCCCGTCAACCTTATGAACTGTTTCCCAAAGCTCAATATTAGATGTTGGCAATTGAAACATTTTTTTAAAACTAGCTGAAGGATTAAAGGGGCTGCAAGGCTTAGACTAATCTTTAGACGCTATCTCAAAGACAGCATTAGGGAAAGAGAAAACCTCTGGAGATTTAGCAGTAGGTTAAAAATTAAATCAAAACATTTAACAGACTTACCTTAGAATCTTGAAAACCTTAAGTACACAACATCTTTTTTAATATGAACAAATATGATCAACCCTAAACAGAAGAGAGGATGAATCACGATCAAAAACAGACTCCTGATCATCAAATAACTCACTCTCAGAGGATGAATCATCAGAACCAGGATCCGGACATTATGCAATACAGGCTTGGAGCTAGTAGAGTGTGAATCATGAACCTTTTACACTTAGATGAAGGAAGCATAGACATTCTTGAATCCTGGATAAAAATCTGTAGAACTCCCCTGGGTGGTAAACAGTAAGAGGGTAGATACATTTAAAAGCTGATTAGAAAGCCTAATAACATTTAAACAAGGATTTCACAGCAGAGCTGGAGGAAATACATAGCAAGTTTACAACAAATCCAATTCACATTAGAAAGTGAATTAGCTTCTAAAGAGGCTTCAGAGACAGACACAGAAGGCTCCATAATTAGTAAAAACTATACAAAAAGTAGAAAAACACAACCATAAGTCTATATCCCTTAAAAAGAGCTCTTAGAGCAACGGAAAACATAAATTATGCTTACCTGATAATCTTCTTTTCTTCTGACGGGAAGAGTCCACAGCTGCATTCATTACTTTTGGGAATTCAGAACCTGGCCACCAGGAGGAGGCAAAGACACCCCAGCCAAAGGCTTAAATACCTCCCCCACTTCCCTCATCCCCCAGTCATTCTGCCAAGGGAACAAGGAAAAGTAGGAGAAATATCAAGGTTAAAAAGGTGCTAGAAGAACAAAAAATTACTGCCGCCTCATAGATAAAACGCAGGCGGGGAGCTGTGGACTCTTCCCGTCAGAAGAAAAGAAAATTATCAGGTAAGCATAATTTATGTTTTACTTCTTAAACGGTCCACAGTCCACAGTTGCATTCATTACTTTTGGGAAAACAATACCAAAGCTATAGAGGACACTAAATGCAAACAAAGGGCGGGTACAAAAATGCAGCCCCATCGAAAGGCACCACAGCCTGAAATTACCCAACACCCTACAAAAAAAACTATAAACGACAAAGGGTAAAAAAAAACAGAAGTCCAGGCAACTGCTCATCAGTTACACAACCTGCAAAGCCGTGCTAGGGACCACTCAGAATCCCCCAGAATCCGCTGAGCACAAAAGCCTCAGAGGAGCCATCTCTGCGGATCTCGACTCCCACGAAACCTTCCCCCCGACCTAAAGAACAAGAACCTCTATCTATCCACCAGAGGGAGAATAGAGGACCCAATAAAGAATCCAAAGGACCATCCAACAATGGAAGAAAGAGAACTCAAAATGAAAACGTAGAGCAAACCAAAGGATGCCACAGGACCACTGCCCAAGGAGGCGAATTACCTAGAAGATCAAGGACCCGAAAGATAAGGCCATACTCAGGGAAAAGTGTCACTAGGATGACCAGAAGGCCACCCTCAGATCCCTGACAGCACCATACCACATACGGAGCTCCAAAAAACTGAGTTCCCCATAGTATCATAGTCGAGTCGAAACCCATCAGACTTGACCAGCATATACAGAAAAACTGTCCTAGCAGCAAGAAAGGAGCTCTCTAAGAACACAGAGTCACCTCTAAACAAGAACTCGTGATGACCAATTTCCAGGAAGCAAGGCTAACCCTAAGCCATCGTGGGACCTCATCCCACGAAGAACCACCGAAAAGTCTCGGCAACAGCTCCCGTCCAGAAAAAATCCGGACTCCAAGGAACGTCCAAACCCAGCAGCAGACGCCACCAGTAGAGGGAAGTGTATCAAGAGCCCCCCCAGAAGGGGAGAACAAACTCAAAGGTACACGGTCAACACTGCACAGAGCAGACCGATCCCTGACCTTCACACCAAGGTAACGGTCCCAGCCCTAAGGTTGGTAAAGACGGAAGGCCAAGAGTAGCAAAAACTCCGTCCAGACCTCCGGGAGAGGAAAGAAGTGTCTACGAGGAAACAAAACCCCAGGGTAGAGCTCTGACCGCTACCTAAAACTGGCATGCTACCAAGAATCATGACAAACATCATGCTCGGGTCCCAGACCCCTACACACTGCTGCCTTCTTTAAAGAAGGAACATTCCCAAAGGGAAGATAGTACTCTGACCCACAGTGTCCTAGTACTAGAATCCAGTCCCGAGATCCTGAGTACGCAAGGAAGGGAAAAAAAAACTCTGAAGCGAGAAAACCAAGGACATACAGGCCTTCACGGATACCTGAGGTACCTCCAAATCAAAGGAGAGCAAATTCAAGAAACCCATCCCCCACCATAGGTTAGGAGAAAAAAAAAACACCCGGCCATTATCACCAATACTGTTGATACTACAACTGAAAGTCTACAAGGAAGCCTTAGATGCCCCAGAAGGCAAGTAGGAAGCCGTCAGAGAGACATCAACTTAAACCTCCAGCAGATATTAATCTCCCATGAGAGTAAAAAAAAAACACCCCCTTCAAAGGGACACACAGGAAATCCAAACCCTAAGGTTAAACTGAACCGCCCATGCCCGATTCCAGGCAAGAGACATGGTCCTAAATCAGAATCCTCAAGAAACTGGACTGATCGAAAGATCTAAAGATCTAACCTCCTGAGGAACCCATAAGCTGCCTCCTATGGTCAGGAGAGCACCCAAGACAGAGCCTTCCACCATCTAAAGTCCTTAAACATAGTGTACCAGCAACAGTCTCAAACTCAAGAGTCTGAAAAAAACTCGAAACAGGTCTAAGAAAATGGCAACCGGTAGCATTGAATCGTAAGATAATCCTTTGTAGGCAGGCTTGACTACATGGTCTAGACGCCAGTGTAGATAAATGAAACTCATTTTCTTGACCCCAAAAAATTTGAAATTCTGTATCTGATCCCGGACCTCTCAGCAAGCCCAAAAGGCTAGATCTGTGATAAAGTCGAAGGATAGCACCCGAGAGTCTAAAGACCACAGTAATACAAGGGGCAGTTCTTAGATTGAGGAGACAACATATATCCAGAGATCCTTACAGGATTAGTCTCCCGGAAATCCCTGTAACATGAATAACGATGGGACCCTTGAAGCTCCTGGCAGCAAGGACAGGGGATCCACCCCTCTGCGCTCCAATTACTAGAGCAAGTGAGAAGCTGTGAAAAGGAAGGCGGCCATGCTCGCACTACCAGACACAGATGACCCAACCCAAGACGGGAAGAAAAAGGAGTCTCTGACACAGCAAATGTATAGCGACTAGGCCACAAGAGTTGACATCCAGAAGACGCTGAAAACGCAAATTGTCCACCACCTGGTATATCAGACCTCCGGAGGTCATCCAGATCTCCAAACTCTAAAGGAAAACTACTGTTCCGAGTCCAAAGGGACCTCTAGAAACCATGATAATGTCTTTTTAAAATAGTCGATCACATATTCAAAGAAAATTGCAAGAAAAAGCCAACTTAGATTGGAGCACACAACCTTCTTTCCAGAAGCGTTGGGTCTATGCACTAGGCCCCATACTTCACAGTAGGATCCGAGCCTGGAGCACGCATCAATAGGCCAAAGTGACATCCAGAATCCGACAGGATAATCAGCACCACAAGGGAGACATGAATCCAAGAAACAGCAGCTAGTGCCCGACCAGTACCTGCCTGGTAGAAGGACACTCCAGAACTGTCCAGGGTTCAAGAAAAATTTGACCCCAAAACGGAAATTATATCAGACATGAGCTTATTAAAACAAATCAAACATCCTAACCGGATCAAAATAAAAGTAAGTCAGCATCCGCGGGTGAAAGCCCATGGAGAATGGGCACGCTAACAGGACCCATTCTCCCAAGCTCAGAACTGGAACCATTACATAAAAAAAGAAAGAAAAAACGGAGACGTCAAGGAGATTGGTTTCATTAACAAATGTCTAACCTAGCTTGCCATTTGGCATAGAAGGCTGAGGATCCCTCGGTCTATTAGGACTGGAATCCTCCAACAATGCCAAAACATGCCTTAGTAGGACACGAAGATGTGCTAGTCTATAATGGAAGGCAAAATTATCCTTCGCTGGATCGATGGACGACCCCGGCCCCGAGGTTGGGGCCCCTGAAGCCTCAGAGGCCATCGCTTCCCCAGAAGGGCAAACTGAATCAGGCGATCTCACGCCCGATGGGCCCTGGTTGAAAGAACACGGACAGTACCTTAAAAATATTTCACTTGGGGGATATAAATGAGCCAACGCCATAGATATGGCCATGCCAAATGGTGCCGTAACCTCTGGAGGAAGCAAGCCGCCTTCCGGAGGAGTAACTGCCATAGGGACACCTGCTTGCGTAGCAAAGAATGTTCTGGGACATGCGCCTCACAGGACATGGAATCCTCGATGGCGGATGGCTCAACGCACTCTAAGGTCTCTGATTTGGGAGAAGAGAGTACACTAGAACGGCAATCGGAACATAACTGATGGGCATGGATAACCCGGGCCATTTCATATTGTTCGCAAGACGCATTCTCTGAATCGGAAATATCAGTGTCTAAAAAAATTTTTTTTAAAAATGGACAAACACTAAACGGCACCTTTTCTTTACACCCCCAATGGCTGGGGCACTTCCTGTGAACCAGACAACTAACGAGCAGACTCTCTCCATCGTCACTCAGACAGAACACGGAAGTGGAATACAACGTAACCGCACCCAGTCACGAGGTGTACCGTGCAAGTCACAAAAAAGGGCGCGCAAATCTAAAGATACCGCCCCAACTGATAAGGCCATTAGGTTCTGAATAGCCATGAGCCCAAGTATTACTACACATTAGCAGACAGAATCACATAACAAACATGATTAAAGTCCCCCCTGTTCAATAACCCCCCTCAGGAGATATTAACCCTTGATTCCTTAAGATAAAGGAGTCCCCTTGGGACCCCGACTTCTTTCGTTAACATTACATTCACATATCGAAATAAAATTAAATTAAATTACCGGAATCTGCGCAGTGGAACAGGAACACGGCCCTTCAAGTGTGACAGATAGTAGCCTCGCTTCTGACATGGACTTGAGTGAATAAAGGCAGGCAGCGAAACTCGTCAACGCTGATTGCCAAGGAGCTGTTAATGAGTCTGGATGGTTTCGCAGAAAGACTCTCCCTGCATCTCCATGCTCTCAATAAGAGGCTGACAGGATAACTTAAAACTCCAGTCCCATTTTGAAGAGTACTACCCACCATAAGAGACTATCTTCAATATTCTGACACTTCTCTGCCAACCTCCTGTGACGAAAAGGCAAAGAATGACTGGGGGACGAGGGAAGTAGGGGAGGTATTTAAGCCTTTAGCTGGGGGTTTTTTGGCTCCTCCTGGTGGCCAGGTTCTGAATTCCCAAAAGTAATGAATGCTGCTGTGGAGTCTTCCTGTTGAAGAAGAAAAAACGTATACATTTCAAGCAAAAAAAATTTCACAAAACAGCAAGGCCACAGGGCATTAACCGGACATAAAAAAAAAAGAATAATGTGCGAGAGAACTGAGTGCACTAAAAACCTGATGGTGCGTTCAAAAACAGAGGCAACATATGCATAAACAATGTGATTTTGAAATACTAAAGTACGCCAAAAAACAAGACATGCACTTTCTCGACAAGCATATGTGCACAAACCCAGCAAACTGACATGCACAAACTGACAAATCCGACTCTCGCTAACCCAACATTCAGAATACATGTGCCATTTTTTTTAAAGGGGAATACAGCCTTAAAAATTCACAAGGAGCCATGCAAAAACAGATACATATTAAAAACTGTCCCCAGGCTACAAGTACAATAAAGTACAAACTATATAGCCTAAACTGGCTAAATGAGTGCCCCTAAATAAAAATATGTACTTACCAATGGGCACCCAACTACTGGATATCTTCCAACTAGGATCCAGTAGATAATAAAACCAGTGCTGAAACCTAACAGCAGAGGGGATATAGAATAGGAGTATACTGATGACCCAACAGGAGGAGGCTAAGGACAGGTCCCAGCAACACCTGTGGAAGGCAAGATTGTGACTAATTGATGTAGGGTAGTAATTGTCAACTACCCCATAACCTCAATACATTTCTCTGTTTAAAAGAAGCTCTCTGAGAGGACATTGGCCTCAAATCAGTCTGAGAATCCCTCTCACAGAAGAATTTCAGAAGCACTTTCATTCTTCACCTTCCTCCCGCAAATCAAAAGACAGCACTAGTTTCTATTAATGTGGGAGGGGTTTTATAGCGCTCTTGAGGTTTGGGAATCATTGCCGCCTCCTAATGGAAGGGAAGAGCATTTAGACTACCTGTACAAAAGAAAATACTTCATAGTCTTGCGTACATTTTCAGATCATCATCATGTTTTGCTGGGTATCCTTTTGAAGAGAAAACCACATAATGTGAAAAGTGTTTTTCTTATATCCCACATTTAGGTGTATGCTGCGAATGCTGTAATGGTTATTGTTAATTGGTGTAAATTCTTGAATTGTATTTACAGACTATTTGAATATAAAACAACTTTTCACTTATTTTACTTTACTACATATGCATTCTGTTCATCTACAAAACAGATATAGTATATATTTTCACAGATCTTTGAAGGTTAGAAATTGCTGCATTAGGTCCATCTGAAAAGTGCCTAATTACCTCAAACTCTGCATGTCTGTGTATTTCCTCTGCCCTTTGACGACTCAAAATGAACTCTGCTTCATTGGCCACTCTCACCAGATGGTCTTTCATGGTTTGGCTTAACAACCTGTATGAACCAAGAACAAAAATAAATGAAAACGTATTTACTTGAACAACTATCTGGATGGACAAAAACTTTAAAGTTACTTAAAGGGACAGTCTACTCCAAAATTTGTATTGTTTAAAAAGATAGATAATCCCTTTATTACCCATTCCCCAGTTTTGCACAGCCAACACAGTTATATTACTTTTTACCTCTGTGATTACCATGCATCTAAGCCTCTTCTGATAGCCCCCTTATAACATGACTTATCTATCGACTTGCTTTTTAGCCATATAGTGCCGTGTCAGCCACAACTCCACCGGAGAGAGCACAATGTTATCTATATGGCTCACATGAATTAGCAGTCTCTTGTTGTGAAAAGCATGTGATAAGAGGCTGTCTGTAGTGGTTTAGAACCAGGCAGAAATGTAGAAGTTTAAATGTTATAAAATATATTAAAAATGTTAATTGTGCAGAGCTGGGGAATGGGTAGTAAAGGTATCTTTTTAAATAATAAAAATGTTGGTGTAGACTGTGCGCCTTTAAAATTATAGGGGAAAAAAACTATAAAAGTAGTAGTGTACACATCACTTTGTATTTTATGTAAACAGGATCTACAATGTTCATCATAGCCTTTAAAGGTCAGATTTGAAATATTATTGAGATTTTAAAACACTACCTTGCTTGGGTTATCATAAACCCAATTAATTTAATTCATTAAGGCTCAGAAAAGGAAATCCTTAAATAAATAAATATATATATCAGGCTTGTTGCAACATCCAACTAAAGAACGGTTTGCACACCTTTGCTCTGCAGTATACATTTTATATGACTAAGGTAACAGTATGCAAATTTGATCAGTCAGAGGTGATTTGTAACTTTTTTTTTGCAAGAATTCTGCCAATTCTTTATCAGCATTAGGTACCACGAGTGTGTACAGAGAAAACAAAATACGCCCTTATTTTATACCATTTTGGCATAAATTACAACAACAAAAAAAGACAAAATAGTGGAATTCATAAAGCTTTGTACCCACTACTCCTTCACAACCCTGTGTTAAGTGCAGTAAATCATTAGACACATTTAGCAAAAAATAAACATTGCACGTCAAAGATTATAAAATAAAAAACAAAACAAATATTGTCCGCTTTGAAATTGATACCACTGTGAGTCGAAATTCTTTACAGGGGCAATACAGACTTTATGACTTCTGCATGCTGAGCCCAGGTGTAGGTGAAAAACCCAGATCATGCTTCTAGAACACCCTGGAAGACCCCACAGCCGCCCTTGTAGCCACCTTTCATTCTACCCAGCGGGACTACTTTACAACACAAAACATACAATGCCACTACAACTGAAAGAATGATGCCATTTGTTTCCTATTCATTCCATACCTGAAGCCTAATATAACTAAGGCACCTTACGTCTGCTCAGCTTTCCCATTTACAATCATCCATTGCTAGTTTACATACAACACTCTCTCAAATGTCCACCTTAAGCTTATGAGAAATACAAATTTCTGTCAAAACACTAAACTATGTAAACCCCAAAATATTCTTCTGTGATTCAGAGCGGGCACACAATTAAAAAAAATCCAATTTACTTCTATTTTCACATTTTCTTTGTTCCCAGGATACTCTTTGTTGAAGAGATACCTAGGTAGGTGTCTGGAGCAATACAAGGCAGGAAATAGTGTTGCCATCTAGTGCGTCTTGCAGAACTGCTGCCATATAGTGCTTCAGACATGTGCACGCTCCTGAGCTTAAAGGGGCTTGAAATCCAATTTTTTTCTTTCATGCTTCTATTATAGCATACAATTTTATATAACTTTCCAATTTATTTTAATTATAATTTGTTTAAAATCTCTTTGTATCATTTGCTGAAAAGTATACCTAGGTAGGCTCAGATGCTGCCGATTGGTGGCTGCACATATATTCATCTTTTTCTTTTACTTTCAGCCAACACCTAGTAGTGATTTGCTACTAAATCAAAGAACAAAAATAGAATGAAGCAAATTAGATAATAGAAGTAAATAGATAAGTTGTTTAAAATTGTACGGTCTAAGTGAATCACGAAAGAAAAATGTTGGGGTTCATACCCCTTTAAGTCCCTGCTTTTTAACAAAAAAATACCATAAGAAGGAAGAAAATCTGATAAAAAGTAGTAATTAGAAAATTGTTTAAAAACTAAATGCTCTATCTAAATCATGAAAAAAATGTTTTTGGGGGTTTCATGCCCCTTTAACACAGAAAAAAGCCACATAAGCAGCCAAGACAGTTGAAACAAGCAAAAATGGCTTTTCAAGACAGATTTTTTTCCCTGATGGACTGGAATACCATTGTCAGCTTGTCTCAATGTAAAGTAAGTGATGTGAACACATTCAAAAGCCATATGAAAACTAAGTTTAAAATTATGGACCCAAATTGACAAAAGGATATTTAAAAACAGACAGAAACCCAAAAGGATGGGAAAAAGTGCTTTGCCGATTATAAAAAAAATAGTCCATTATTTGAAATAAAAAAATAAAAAATAGATTTTTAAATGAATATAAAAAAAATAAAAAAATAAACATTTAAAAGGAAAACTAGTCAAAATGAAACTTTAATGATAAGACAGAGCGTGTAATTTTAAGAGAGATCACAATTTATTTTCATTATCAAACTGTGAACAGACGTTCTATATGCACACTGAGGTATCAGCTCCTACTGAGCATGTGCAATATGTATACAAGTCTGTGACTGGCTGATGGCTGTCACAAAAATGTCCGTAAAAAAATCTACTGCTCATTTAAAGTTCAGAGCAAGTGTTGTTGCATTGTCTCATATACGCATGTTAATTATGCAGTTCTGCTCTATCTGAATCACAAAAGAAAAAAATTGGGTTCAGAGTCCCTTTAAGAGGGGGGTGACCAGTGTGGGGTGGGGGCGGGAAGAGAGCTGTTTGAAAGGGATTTGGGGGGGGGGGGATCAGGGGGTGGGATGTGTCAGGTGGGAGTGTAAACCCCCCCCCCCCCCACTGTCAGGAATAATATAAGTGTGGTGCACAGCTGCAATTAGGCCATCTAATTACAAAAATGCAATGGCAAAGCCATATATGTCTGGTATTTGTTAGAGACTAGTTGTTTTTTTGTTTGTTTTTTTACAAAATTCCTCAAACATTCTACCTGATGTAAGTGCTTTTAGCCTCTGCATTGTTTTTATGTTATTGATGTGGCCAAGAAGATTCATAAATTTCTTAAATTTGATTCCCCCCTTTATCTTCACTACTACCAGCACCTCTTCATAGCAGCACAAGGCAGCATAAACGTCGAATAAGAATTGAAACTGATTTTGTTTTAAAGGGACACTGTACACTAGAATTTTCATTGCATACATGTTTTGTAAATGATCCATTTATAAAGCCCATATTGGAGTGTTTTTGTAACAATGTATAGTTTTGCTTATTTTTTTTAATAACAGGCTGCTATGTAGCCCAGGAAAGTGATTTAAGCTGGAGCCAACCCTAATAACTAGACACACTAGCATTCAGGTTAAACAAGAACTTATTTTATTGAAAACATGCACTCCTTTTATACAGACAGCTCATCTTGATAAGACCCTGGACAATGCAACTATTTTCCCGCCATTCCCACCTCTCCAGACAGCCCGGCACCTCCATAGGAGCCACAGTCCCACATAATCCCAATACATATGGGTGGCGGTTTCGGGGTGTACCTGGCGGAGCGGCACTTCAGGGTGTCATTTTAAAGCTCTCGGTCCCCAGATGTCACAGTCCAAAAATCAGCATGATTCTTTACTGGGGACCGGAGTTGCAGTCCGTTGAAGTTATGGGGTTAGGGGTGTCCAAAAACCCCAGTTCCCAAAGGAGCTCCCCTCTGATAATTGCCACAGCTCTTGTCCTCCCCTAGGGGCTACCAATCCCCAAAAGAGCGGAGCTCTGGGGCAAAGGGGTAAAGTTAGTGGGTGTCCTGCTGTCCTGTGGCCGACCGGAAGCTCCAGGAGCCCGGCCAGCCTAAGAGGAGTTAGGCGGGTGTCCGTTGTGAGGCACCGACCAGGAGTTCCAGAAGCCCGGCCAGCCTAGGAGGATTTTCCTGGTCATACACCAGCTCTCCACAAAACAAGCAAAACAAAAGCTTCCAGAGGTTGTGGTTGCTCTGAGGAGCCCAAAACCAATGAGAAACAACAGGGGTGAGGTTGTAGGGGGGGATGGGGGTAGCCTTAGCTGTCTGATATCCGTGACACTGAGACTGAAGGTTCAGACAGGCTGAAACAAATTTTAAACGTCTCTTGTCTGTTAGAGACAGAGTCATGGACACTGAATCTATCTGAAAACCTAAAAAGGTGACCCTTGTTTGAGGAATCAAATAACTTTTTGGTAAATTGATCCTCCAACCATGTTTTCGAAGAAACAACACTAGTTGATTCGTGCGAGATTCTGCAGAATGTAAAGACTGAGCTAGTACCAAGATATCGTCCAAATAAGGAAACACTGCAATACCCCGCTCTCTGATTACAGAGATTAGGGCACCGAAAACCTTTGAAAAGATTCTTGGAGCTGTTGCCAGGCCAAAAGGAAGAGCAACAACTTGGTAATGCTCGTCTAGAAAAGAGAATCTCAGAAACTGATAATGATCTGGATGAATCTGAATATGAAGATATGCATCCAGTAAGTCTATTGTGGACATATAATGCCCTTGCTGAACAAAAGGCAGAATAGTCTGTATAGTCACCATCTTGAAAGTAGGTACTTTTACATAATTCAAATTTTTTAGAAACAGAACTGGTCTGAATTAATTTTCTCTCTTTGGGACAATGAATAGATTTGAATAAAACCCCAAACACTGTTCCTGAAATGGAACCGACATGATTACCCCTGATAACTCCAGGTCTGAGACAGACTTCAGGAAAGCCTGAGCCTTCACCGGATTTGCTGGTATGCTTGAGAGAAAAAATCTTCTCACAGGAGGTCTTACCCTGAATCCTATTCGATACCTCTGAGAGACAATACTCAGAATCCATCGATTTCGGACAGAATTTATCCAAACATCCTTGAAAAACCTTAATCTGCCCCCTACCAGCTGAGCTGGAATGAGGGCCACACCTTCATGTGGACTTGGGGGCTGGCTTTGGTTTCTTAAAAGGCTTGGAATTATTCCAAACTGAAGGTTTCCAATTGGAAACAGATTCCTTGGGGGAAGGATTAGGTTTCTGTTCCTTAATTTGTCGAAAGGAACGAAAGCGGTTAGAAGCTTTAGATTTACCCTTAGGTCTTTTATCCTGAGGCAAAAAAACTCCCTTCCCCCCAGTGACAGTTGAAAAAAACAAATCCAACTGAGAACCAAATTACTTATTACCTTGGAAAGAAAGAGATAGCAATCTGGACGTAGAAGTCATGTCAGCATTTCAAGATTTAAGCCACAAAGCTCTTCTAGCTAAAATAGCTAAAAACATAGATTTAACATAAATTTTTAGGATATAAAAAATGGCATCACAAATAAAATGATTAGCATGTTGAAGCAAGCACATAATGCTAGACAAATAAGAATCCAATTCTTGTTGCGCTAAATGTTCCAACCAAAAAGTTGATGCAGCTGCAACATCAGCCAAAGAAATTGCAGGCCTGAGAAGATGACCTGAATATAAATAGGCTTTTCTTAGATAAGATTCAAGTTTACTATCTAAAAGGATCTTTAAAATAAGTACTATTTTCCATAGGAATAGTAGTACGTTTAGCAAGAGTAGAGATAGCCCCATCAACTTTGGGTATCTTTTCCCAAAACTTCAATGTAACTGCTGGCAAAGGATACCATTTTTTAAATCTTGAAGAAGGAATAAAAGATGTACCAAGCCTATCCATTCCTTAGAAATCATATCAGAAATAGCATCAGGAACTGGAAAAACTTCTGGAGTAACCACAGGAGGTTTATAAACAGAATTTAAACGTCTACTAGTTTTAATATCAAGAGGACTAGTTTCCTCAATATCCAATGTAATCAAAACTTCTTTTAACAAAGAACGAATATACTCCATTTTAAATAAATAAGTAGATTTGTCAGTGTCAATATCTGAGGAAGGATCTTCTGAATCAGATAGATCCTTATCAGAGAAGGATAATTCAGTATGTTGTCGGTCATTTGAAATTTCATCAATTTTATGAGAAGTTTTAAAAGAACTTTTACGTTTATTAGAAGGCGGGATGGCAGACAGAGCCTTCTGAATAGAATCAGCAATAAAATCTTTTAAATTCACAGGTATATCTTGTGCATTAGATGTTGAAGGAACAACAACAGGCAAAGCACTATTACTGACAGATACATTCTCTGCATGTAAAAGTTTATCATGACAACTATTACAAACCACAGCTGGAGAAATAATCTCCACAAGTTTACAACAAATGCACTTAGCTTTGGTAGAACTGTTATCAGGCAGCAGGGTTCCATCAGTGATTTCTGAAACAGGATCAGATTGAGACATCTTGCAAATGTAAGAGAAAACAACAACATATAAAGCAAAATGATCAATGTCCTTAAATGGCAGTTTCAGGAAAGGGGAAAAAATGCAAACAGCATAGCCCTCTGATAGAGTAAAAAGGCAAGAGGCTTATAGGAATGGGGTTCTAAATAATGAAATATTTGGCGCCAAGTATGACGCACAAAACAAACAGAAAAAACATTTTTGGCGCTAACAACATCCGGAAATGACACACTCGCGTCACTGAAGACGCAACCTTGTGAAAGGACTCGGCGTCGACTGAGACGCCGGAAATGATGAATCTGCGTCATCGAACGTAACTTCGAGCCAAAAAAATCTTGCGACAAAAATGACGCAATATATTTTAGCATTTTGCGCCCTTGTGAGCCTAATTCTGCCCGTGAATTTAAAATGACAGCCAATTGAAAAAAGACTATACCCCACATAAGAAAAAAATTTTATCCTAAAAATGCATTTCCCAGATATGAATCTGACAGTCTGCAAAAGGAAATAAACTGAAACCTGAATCATAGCAAATATAAGTACAATACATATATTTAGAACTTTATATAAATACATAAAGTGCCAAACCATAGCTGAGAGTGTCTTAAGTAATGAAAACATACTTACCAAAAGACACCCATCCACATATAGCAGGTAGCCAAACCAGAACTGAAACTTATCAGTAGAGGTAATGGAATAGGAGAGTATATTGTTGATCTGAAAAGGGAGGTAGGAGACGAATCTCTAAGACCGATAACAGAGAACCTATTAAATAGATCTCCCGTGAGGAAAACCATTGCATTCAATAGGTGATACTCCCTTCACATCCCTCTGACATTCACTGTACTCAGAGGAATCGGGCTTCAAAATGCTGAGAAGCGCATATCAACGTAGAAATCTTAGCACAAACTTACTTCACGACCTCCATAGGAGGCAAAGTTTGTAAAAACTGAATTGTGGGTGTGGTGAGGGGAGTATTTATAGGCATTTTGAGATTTGGGAAACTTTGCCCCTCCTGGTAGGATTGTATATCCCATAAGTCACTAGCTCATGGACTCTTGCCAATTACATGAAAGAAAGGTGACTTTATTTTGAAAATTGCAATGATGAATATGCCAAAAATAGCTGGGAAATGAAAAAAAATCTGAATACGTTGGGTACTGCCTTTATGAAAAAAAAAAAAAAAAAAAAAAAAGATTTTATTGCAGAAATATTAACGTGGAAAAAATATTAAAACCTAAACATTTTAATCTGTTTCAGGAGTATGACATAAAACTTGTCAGCTTTTCAACCAGAGAAAACACGCAGAGAGAATCAAGTGAAAGGTAAAAAACATAATTTATGTAAGAACTTACCTGATAAATTCATTTCTTTCATATTGGCAAGAGTCAATGAGCTAGTGACATATGGGATATACAATCCTACCAGGAGGGGCAAAGTTTCCCAAACCTCAAAATGCCTATAAATACACCCCTCACCACACCCACAATTCAGTTTAACGAATAGCCAAGTAGTGGGGTGATAAAGAAAGGAGTAGAAAGCATCAACAAAGGAAATTTGGAAATAATTGTGCTTTATACAAAAAAATCATAACCACAATAAAAAAGGGTGGGCCTCATGGACTCTTGCCAATATGAAAGAAATGAATTTATCAGGTAAGTTCTTACATAAATTATGTTTTCTTTCATGTAATTGGCAAGAGTCCATGAGCTAGTGACATATGGGATATCAATACCCAAGATGTGGATCTCCACTCAAGAGTCACTAGAGAGGGAGGGAATAAAATAAAAACAGCCATAATCTGCTGAAAAAATTAATCCACAACCCAAAAATATAAGTTTATTTCATTTGAAAGAAAAAAAATTAAATCAAAAGCAGAAGAATCAAACTGAAACAGCTGCCTGAAGAACTTTTCTACCAAAAACTGCTTCCAAAGAAGCAAATACATCAAAAAGGTAGAATTTAGTAAATGAATGCAAAGAGGACCAAGTTGCCGCTTTGCAAATCTGAACAACTAAAGCTTCATTCTTAAAAGCCCACAAAGTGGAGACTGATCTAGTAGAATGAGCTGTAATTCTCGGAGGCGGGGCCTGACCCGACTCAAAATAAACTTGATGAATCAAAAGTTTCAATCAAGAAGCCATGGAAATAACAGAAGCCTTCTGACCTTTCTTAGGACCAGAAAATAAAACAAATAGACTGAAGTCTTCCTGAAATCTTTAGTAGCTTCCACATAATATTTCAAAGCTCTTACCACATCCAAAGAATGTAAGAATTCTTAGGATTAAGACACAAGGAAGGGACAACAATTTCTCTACTAATGTTGTTAGAATTTACAACCTTAGGTAAAAATTAAAAAGAAGTCCGCAAAACTGCCTTATCCTGATGAAAAAAATCAGAAAAGGAGACTCACAAGAAAGAGCAGATAACTCAAACAAAATTTATGCTTACCTGATAAATGTATTTCTCTTGTGGTGTATCCAGTCCACGGATTCATCCATTACTTGTGGGATATTCTCCTTCCCAACAGGAAGCTGCAAGAGGATCACCCACAGCAGAGCTGTCTATATAGCTCCTCCCCTAACTGCCACCTCTCTAAGTCATTCGATCGAAGACAAGCAAGAGAAAGGAGAAACTATAGGGTGCAGTGGTGACTAGTTTAAAAATTAAAAAAACAAACAAAAAAAAAACACCTGCCTTAAAATGACAGGGCGGGCCATGGACTGGATATACCACAAGAGAAATACATTTATCAGGTAAGCATAAATTTTGTTTTCTCTTGTAAGGTGTATCCAGTCCACGGATTCATCTATTACTTGTGGGATACCAATACCAAAGCTATAGGACACGGATGAAGGGAGGGACAAGGCAGGTGCTTAAAACGGAAGGCACCACTGCCTGTAAGACCTTTCTGCCAAAAATAGCCTCCGAAGAAGCAAAAGTATCAAATTTGTAGAATTTAGAAAAAGTATGAAGCGAAGACCAAGTCGCCGCCTTACAAATCTGTTCAACAGAAGCCTCATTTTTAAAAGCCCATGTGGAAGCCACCGCTCTAGTGGAATGAGCTGTAATTCTTACAGGAGGCTGCTGGCCAGCAGTCTCATAAGCTAAGCGGATTATACTTAACCAAAAGGAAAGAGAAGTTGCAGAAGCCTTTTGGCCTCTCCACTGTCCAGAGTAGACAACAAACAATGCAGATGTTTGACGAAAATCTTTAGTAGCTTGTAAATAAAACTTTAAAGCACTAACCACGTCAAGATTGTGTAACAGACGTTCCTTCTTTGAAGAAGGATTAGGACACAATGATGGAACAACAATCTCCTGATTGATATTCTTATTAGATACCACCTTAGGAAGAAACCCAGGTTTGGTACGCAACACTACCTTATCTGCATGGAAGATCAGATAAGGGGAATCACATTGTAAGGCAGATAACTCCGAAACTCTTCGAGCCGAGGAGATAGCTACTAAAAACAGAATTTTCCAAGATAAAAGCTTAATATCTATGGAATGCAAAGGTTCAAACGGAACCACTTGAAGAACTTAAAGAACTAAATTTAAACTCCATGGTGGAGCAACAGGTTTAAACACAGGCTTGATTCTAACTAAAGCCTGACAAAAAGCCTGAACGTCTGGAACATCCGCCAGACGCTTGTGCAAAAGAATAGACAGAGAAATCTGTCCCTTTAAGGAACTAGCCGACAATCCTTTCTACAATCCTTCGTGGAGAAAAGACAATATCCTGGGAATCCTGACTTTACTCCATGAGTAACCCTTGGATTCACACCAATGAAGATATTTATACCATATCTTATGATAGATTTTCCTGGTGACAGGCTTTCGAGCCTGAATTAAGGTATCAATGACCGACTCGGAAAAATCATGCTTTGATAAAATCAAGCATTCAATCTCCAAGCAGTCAGACACAGAGAAATTAGATTTGGATGTTTGAAGGCACCTTGAAGTAGAAGGTCCTGCCTCAGCGGCAGAGTCCATGGTGGAAAGGATGACATGTCGACCAGATCTGCGTACCAAGTCCTGCGTGGCCATGCAGGAGCTATCAAAATCACCGAAGCTCTCTCCTGTTTGATCTTGGCAATCAGCCAAGGGAGCAAAGGAAACAGTGGAAAGACATAAGCCAGGCTGAAGGACCAGGGCGCTGCTAGAGCATCTATCAGCGCTGCCTGGGGATCCCTTGACCTGGACCCGTAACAAGGAAGTTTGGCGTTCTGACGAGACGCCATGAGATCCAGTTCTGGTTTGCCCCATAGTTGAATTAGCTGGGCAAATACCTCCGGATGGAGCTCCCACTCCCCCGGATGAAAAGTCTGCCGACTTAGAAAATCCGCCTCCCAGTTCTCTACTCCTGGGATATGGATAGCTGAGAGATGGCAAGAGTGAACCTCTGCCCATAGAATTATCTTTGAAACCTCCAACATTGCCAGGGGGCTCCTTGTTCCCCCCTGATGGTTGATATAGGCTACAGTCGTGATGTTGTCCGACTGAAATCTGATGAACCTGACCGCAGCTAGCTGAGGCCAAGCCTGAAGAGCATTGAATATCGCTCTTAATTCCAGAATGTTTATTGGAAGGAGAGCCTCCTCCTGAGTCCACGAGCCCTGAGCCTTCAGGGAGTTCCAGACTGCACCCCAGCCCAGAAGGCTGGCATCTGTCATTACTATAGTCCAATCTGGCCTGCGGAAGCTCATCCCCTTGGACAGATGGACCTGAGATAGCCACCAGAGAAGAGAATCCCTGGTTTCTTGACCCAGATTTAGTAGAGGGGACAAATCTGTGTAATCCCCATTCCACTGACTGAGCATGCAAAGTTGCAGCCGTCTGAGATGTAGGTGGGCAAACGGTACTATGTCCATTGCCGCTACCATTAAACCGATTACTTCCATACACTGAGCGACGAGAAGTGGAATAAAGAACACGGCAAGAGTCTAGAATTTTTGACAATCTGGCCTACGTTTGATAGATTCGGTAGTAATGAAGATTTACCCGAGTCCCTAGGAATGAAACTTTCACCTTCCACCCATGGGACCTCAGAAATGCCAGAACAATGTCCGTATGGGACCTGGCAACTTGAAAAGTCGACGCCTGTATCAGAATGTCGTCTAAGTAAGGGGCTACTGCTATACCCCGCGGCCTTAGGACCGCTAGAAGGGACCCTAGAACCTTTGTAAAGATTCTTGGTGCCGTGGCCAACCCGAAGGGAAGAGCCACAAACTGGTAGTGCCTTTCTAGAAAGGCAAACCTGAGAAAATGATGATGATCTTTGTGTATCGGGATGTGAAGATAAGCATCCTTTAGGTCTACGGTAGTCATATTGAACCTCCTGGATCATAGGAAGGATGGTTCGAATAGTCTCCATCTTGAAGGATGGAACTCTGAGAAATGTGTTTAAGATCTTGAGATCTAAGATTGGTCTGAATGTTCCCTCTTTCTTGGGAACTACAAACAGATTTGAATAGAAGCCCTGACCCTGTTCCTCCTGCGGAACTGGGTGAATCACTCCCATAATTAGGAGGTCTTGAGCACAATGTAAGAATGCTTCTCTCTTTATCTGGTTTGCAGATAAAAGTGAGAGATGAAATCTTCCTTTTGGGGGAGAGGATTTGAATTCCAGAAGATAACCCTTGGACACAATTTCCAATGCCCAGGGATCCTGGACATCTCTTGCCCAAGCCTGGGCGAAGAGAGAGAGTCTGCCCCCTACTAGATCCGTTTCCGGATCGGGGGCTGCTCCTTCATGCTGTCTTAGAAGCAGCAGCAGGCTTTTTGGCCTGTTTCCCCTTGTTCCAAGCCTGGTTAGGTCTCCAGACCGGCTTAGACTGGGCAAAAGTTCCCTCTTGTTTTGTGTTAGAGGAAGTTGAAGCTGCGCCACTCTTGAAGTTTCGAAAGGGCCGAAAACTAGACTGTTTGGTCCTTAATTTGTTGGACCTGTCTTGAGGAAGGGCGTGACCTTTTCCTCCAGTGATGTCAGAAATGATCTCCTTCAGTCCAGGCCCGAATAGGGTCTGCCCCTTGAAGGGAATGTTGAGAAGCTTTAGACTTTGAAGTAACGTCAGCTGACCAGGATTTAAGCCATAGCACAATACGCGCCTGAATAGCAAAACCTGAATTTTTAGCCGCTAGCTTGGTTAAATGAACAACGGCATCAGAAACAAATTAATTGGCTAGCTTAAGGGCCTTAAGCTTGTCAATAATATCTTCCAACAGGGTTTCAACCTGTAGAGCCTTCTCTAGGGACTCAAACCAGAAAGCCGCGGCAGCAGTGACTGGGGCAATGCAGGCAAGAGGCTGGAGAATAAAACCTTGTTGAATAAAATTTTTCTTAAGGTAACCCTCTAATTTTTTATCCATTGGATCTAGAAAAGCGCAACTGTCCTCGACAGGGATAGTGGTACGTTTAGCTAGAGTAGAAACTGCTCCCTCCACCTTAGGGACCGTCTGCCATAAGTCCCGTGTAGCGGCGTCTATAGGAAACATCTTTTTAAAAACAGGAGGGGGAGAGAACGGTACACCTGGTCTATCCCATTCCTTAGTAATAATTTCAGAAAACCTTTTAGGGATTGGAAAAACATCAGTGTAAGTAGGTACTGCATAGTATTTATCCAATCTACATAATTTCTCTGGGACTACAATAGTGTCACAGTCATCCAGAGTTGCTAAAACCTCCCTGAGCAATACGCGGAGGTGTTCAAGCTTAAATTTAAATGTAGACATATCAGAATCAGATTGAAGTATCTTCCCTGAATCAGAAAAATCACCCACAGATTGAAGCTCCCCTGCTTCAGCTTCAGTATAATGTGAGGGTGTATCAGACATAGCTACTAAAGCGTCAGAGAGCTCTGTATTTATTCTAGTCCCAGAGCTGTCTCGCTTTCCTTGCAATCCTGGCAGTTTAGATAATACCTCTGTAAGGGTATGATTCATAACTGCCGCCATGTCTTGTAAGGTATACGCAATGGGCTCGCTAGATGTACTAGTCGTCCCCTGAGCGGGATTTATAGGATCTAACACGTAGGGAGAGTTAGACGGCATAACTTCCTCCTTGTCAATTTCTTCTGGTGATAAATTTTTTAAAGCCAGAATATGGTCTTTGTAATCTATAGTAAAATCAGTGCATTTGGTACACATTCTAAGAGGGGGTTCCACAAAGGCTTCTAAACATAATGAACAATGAGTTTCCTCTATGTCAGACATGTTTAAACAGACTAGTAATGAGACCAGCAAGCTTGGAAAACAATCACAGAAACTGCAAAACAGTGAGAAACGCAGTAAATCTTACAAAATTTTTACAGTGTGTATAATAGGATGAAAGAGCATTGCACCCACTCGCAAATGGATGATTAACCCCTTAGTTTCAAAACCGGATCAAAAAACGATATAAACTTTTTTAAACAGTCACAACAAACTGCCACAGCTCTACTGTGGCCCTACCTGCCCATACAACGACTTTGGAAGGCACAAAAACCCTTTAGAGAGGTCCTAAATGTTCAGGGGACTCCTTCAGGGAAGCTGTATGTCTCAATCTGCAAAATCTAATGCGCAATTTAGGCGCGAAAATAGGCCCCTCCCAACCTGTGCTCACAGTGAGAAGGCCTTAAAAAACTATCCCTAGGCAAAATCTAGACAGCCATGTGGAAAAAACTGGGCCCCAGAATAAAGTTTTATCACCAATATGTAATAAACGTTTATACACTTCAAGCAAACGTTATATCTATACAGTAATGTGAGTAAATAATAAAAATGTTACCCTTTACAGCAAGCATGATACCAGTCGTTATTAAATCACTGTAATCAGGCTTACCTTAAATACATCCGGTATTGTCAGCATTTTCTAGCATATTCATTTCTCTAGAAAAATTTAAAACTGCACATACCTCAGAGCAGGAGACCCTGCACGCTATTCCCCAAGCTGAAGTTACCCATCTCTTCAGTTATGTGTGAGAACAGCAATGGATCTTAGTTACAACCTGCTAAGATCATCAAAGACCACAGGCAGACTCTTCTTCAACTTTCTGCCTGAGGCTAAAATAGTACAACTCCGGTACCATTTGAAAATAACAAACTTTTTATTGAAGATAAACTACATTAATGCACCACATCTCTCTAGCTACTTCCCTTGTCGAGAGCTGCAAGAGAATGACTGGGAGGTGGCAGTTAGGGGAGGAGCTATATAGACAGCTCTGCTGTGGGTGATCCTCTTGCAGCTTCCTGTTGGGAAGGAGAATATCCCACAAGTAATGGATGAATCCGTGGACTGGATACACCTTACAAGAGAAAACTCTTCTAGGAGAAGAGATGGCCAAAAGGAACAACACTTTCCAAGAAAGTAGTTTAATGTCCAAAAAAATGCATAGGTTCAAATGGAAGAATCTGTAAAGCCATCAGAATCAAATTAAGACTCCAAGGAGGAGAAATTGATTGAATAACAGGCTTAATAAAAACTAAAGCCTGTACAAAACAGTGTATATCAGGAAGTATAGCAATCTTTCTGTGAAAAAAAACAGAAAGGCTGGAGATTTGTCCTTTCAAGGAACTTGCAGACAAACCCTTATCCAAACCGTCCTGAAGAAACTATAAAATTCTAGGAATTCTAAAAGAATGCCAGGAGAATTTATTAGAAGAACACCATGAAATGTAAGTCTTCCAAACTCTATAATAAATCTTTCTAGAAACAGATTTACGAGCTTGTAACATAGTATTAATCACTGAGTCAGAGAAACCTCTAAGACTTAGTACTAAGCGTTCAATTTCCATACCTTCAAATTTAATGATTTGAGATCCTGATGGAAACACGGACCTTGAGATAGTAGGTCTGGCCGAACGGAAGTGGCCAAAGCGGGCAACTGGACATCCAAACCAGATCTGCATACCAAAACCTGTGTGGCCATGCTGGAACCACCAGCAATACAAATGATTGTTCCATGATGATTTTGGAGATCACTCTTGGAAGGAGAACTAGAGGCGGAAAA
>NC_069500.1:1094739998-1094847498 GCF_027579735.1 Bombina bombina
CGTATTCAATAAGTGATACTCCCTTCACGTCCCTCTGACATTCGCTGTACTCTGAGAGGAATCGGGCTTCAACAATGCTGAGAAGAGCATATCAACGTAGAATCAAGCACAAACTTACTTCACCACCTCCATAGGAGGCAAAGTTTGTAAAACTGAATTGTGGGTGTGGTGAGGGGTGTAGTTATAGGCATTTTGAGGTTTGGGAAACTTTGCCCCTCCTGGTAGGATTGTATATCCCATATGTCACTAGCTCATGGACTCTTGCCAATTACATGAAAGAAAAGAACCATCTAACAAAGAACATATTTTAGAACAGATTATGGAGAGTTTGCGGAGAGGTGTGAACATGCTTATTAGGTGTGTTGTGTCTGGCTATAAAATGTCAGATGGAGGTCTAGTGTCTACAAGATCACAGCTCAAAAGCACCTTAAAGAATCCAACTGTAGCAGATAGATGCCTCCTAGATTCATATAAAAAGGACTGTCCAAAAATGTACAAGCACAGCATTCATAGGAATTTTTCAGGGGGCAGAAAATTAAATGCACCAAACAAACTAATACTGTGCCAAACTTCAAGACAAATTCAAATTCTATCTTCTGGGATTTTGTAAAGGGTTTTTACACAAAACTATAGATTGATTTCCAGCATTAACAGGCAGTGCCAAGTTTTGCCAACATAATTCAATTTAATCTTATTTCTGCCAAAAAAATGTATGCCAACTGTAAGACTGGAATTACACATACCTTCACCATATCCTTAAAGGGGTATGAAACCCAAAATATTTATTTTCATGATTTAGATAGAGAATACAGTTTAAAAAAAATTAGATTTATTCTCTTATTATTCTTTGTTGAAGAGATATCTAGATAGGTAACATGCTACATGACAGGAACTAGTGCTGCCCTCTAGTGCTCTTGCTATCTTGCTAATGTATAACATTGTTACAAAACTGCTGCCAAATAGTGCTGCAGACACGTGCACAGTCTTGAACTTACCATCCTGCTTTTCAACAAAGAATAACATGAAAACTACAAATATTTGATAATAGAAGTAAATTGGAAAGTTGTGTAAATTTGTGTGCTCTATCTGAATCATGAAAGAGGTTTTATGTTCCTTTAAAACACTTATACAAAAGTCATATGAGCCCATATGTTGTAGAAATAGATCTGGTGCAAGCCTCAACGTGGCTTAGTAACAGAAAGGCTACTAAGAAGCTATTACTTACAACTTAAGTTTAGTAATTGATTTGTTAATGATGCCTATCTTTTCCAGATGGAATTTACACTAATGCTTATTTGTATGGAGACACTTTGTGTTATCTATACTAATAAAACATTAATCAAGGGCAAAATCGAGATCAGCTACTCTAAAGATAAGGTCAAGACAGGTCAGCCACACATAATAAGAAACATCAACAGAACAGACTACTGCAATGTAACCGAAAACCTTTGTTTCGGTTTGACCTCAGGGATAAAGGCTGATAGAAACCTATGTCTTCTTAACATGTTCCAGAAACTAAAGCGATCCCATACCTGAATTAGTGACCAAAACACAGGGTTGCATCTTTAAAATATTTTTTCATATGATCCAGCATTTCTATCCCAACAGTCATGAATTTGTCGTTTAAGTGTGAAATCATCCAGCATACATATGCAAGCCTGCAAAATGTTCCTTCCAAATGTTTGCAAAAAAGGATATACATTAAAAGGAAACTGCAGAATTTATATGTATTTGTACCTATCTTTTTCCATCCTTATATTCATTTATTTTCCTCTCCTCTTTCTCTCTCTTCTCCTTCCTCCTCTTTTCTTCCTCTCTCTCTCATATTGTATATACACATATACATGTGTGTGTGTAGGTGTATGTCTATTATACACACACACACAATTAAAAGGGATGCTAAACAGTAAATACATTCTACACATAGTGATGTATTTAAAGCAAAGATTAGCCTTAGCACTTCTCTTTCTAGATGTATTTTTTACAATTTAAATTTCCAAGATTTAAACAACTAATTTAAGTATAAAGGTTTAGCTTCTATACAGAAATTTAATTGCGAGAGATTAAGTTAAAAAATGGTTACACCCATTACTTTATAGAAACTCAGTGGAGTTTAGAAACAATTACACATTTATTTTTACTATCTCATATGTTTAATATCCTTTTAAGAACTATGTTGCAGAAGAGCTCCATACCAGTGGTGAATTTAGGTTTTCTGCTGCCCTAGGCCCTAACTATTTTTTGATTGGGGTATAACATGTCTATTTTTCATGGTATTTCCAAAGTAAATGAGAGGAGAGGAAAGAAAAGAAAGGAGGCAGGGAGGAAGAGAAGGAATGGGGGAGAGAGAGAGAGAAGGAATGGGGGAGAGAGAGAGAGAGAAAAGGGAGGGGGAGAGAGAGACAAGGAAGGGAGAGTGAGAGGGTGAGAAAGAAGGATGGGGAAAGAGGGAGAAAAGTCTGAATCCCAGAACCTCAGCTCGCCTCTGAGGACAGCAGTATGGTAAACTGGAAGATTGAGGGCACATGCAGCCCAATGCAGCCCCGGGCTGGGTATGCAAAATATTTAATTTCTCTCTGTACCTTGAAAACTGATTTAGCAGTTTTGGTTTTGTGCGATTCCCAGACTTTAGTTAATCTTCTATTAGCAGCTAAAAAAAATAAAAGTCTGCTCAGTATTCTAAAGCAACTATTTGTATCTTTTAATCTGCGGCCCTGACAGTGTGTCAAAGAGAGCCCCCCTCATCTTCCCCAAAAATGCCACCCTAGGCATGGGCCTTGTTCGCCTAAGCCATAATATCCCCCTGCTCCATACAAAAGACACGTTTTTATAAGCATTTCAACTGTAATTGTGTTTACAAAATTTGTGTTTGTTGGCTCAGAGCAGTCCAGGAACATGAAAAGTCTCATTTATGTTTATCTTCAATTCAGTGGCCAGCTACTGGGCATATATAAATGAGCTTTTCCAGTAATATAGCAATTGCAGGGTTATGGTCTTGGATCTCGATTGATGTTCTCTAGTCTTTCTAGGAGTGGAGACATATATTCAAAGGTAAGTTAAATAAAAAGCAGGTAAAAAAAGGACTATATCACAGTTTGTTTGAGAGGTTTACATATATTATAATTTTATGGGAGGTGTAATCTTGACCATTAAATGCAGATGTGGATAATAAAAATACACCACTTTAGAACTTAATTTGAATTTCAGATAAGCAGTAGATTTTTTCCTGACACGTTTCAAAATTTCTTTTAATACAGAGGAACTAATCTGATTGGCTAAATACGTATTAGACATTATAGGCTCTAACTATTTCAAAGCTGTGTTCTGAGAAATCTCCTGTAAATGGGAGTTTGGAGACATAATGAGAGAAGAAAAAGAAAAGAAAAAAAGTAGGTCTAGTAGACCGTTGAAGAGCTACAGGTCAGTATAGTGTTACGGCGGAAGAGACAAATGCTAAGTATATGATTTTGAACTTTATTCTTGAGCAAGCAGAGTGATTGGCCAAGAAATTCAGTAAACAAAAAAACACACGTAAGAACATGAATCTGGTGGCATAAAGGGAACACATGGTGGCTTGGAAGACCAGTGAAGATGAAGGAGGTGGTTAAGGTAAGATGGGATAAGGAGTCTTACCTGTAGAAAGATTGATAAGGATTAGCAGGGGAAAATGGCCATTAGACTTTGCTGTGAGCTGGTTATTAGTCACCTTAATGATATCAGTCTCTATGGAGTGTAGGAGATAAAAAAAAATGGATTGCATAGGGTTAAGAATCAGTTATAAGGAGATGTGGTAGGAATTTTAGACAAGCCATTTTAGAGAGAAGATGGTGTAGAGACGGGGGAGGTAATTGAAGGGGTAAGCTGGGTCAGATGCAGGTTTTTAAAAATAAGTGTGACTACAGCATGTTTAAGGGATGATGGAAATGTGCCTGTATTGAATGTGTGTGTGAGGAATAGTGCAATGTTAAATGAGGATAGCAAGTGTGAGGGAACAGGATCAAGAGTATAAGAAGTAAGATGGGAGGATTGTGAGAGCAAGCACCTCATCCTCTGACATTTTTGAAGGAACAGATTTTGTAGGTAAAGAAGGGCTGATTTTTATGTATGGTTGATATTTCATGGAGTAACTTTATGTCCTATTTTGTTTTTGAAGTGTCTCACAAAGTCTTGTGCCGAGGAGGAGAATGGTGTAGTAATTGGATGTGGGGCTAGGTAAAGGAGGGCATTATAAGAGAAGAACAGAGCTGATAGACGAGCTGCAAAGTAGTTCTGTTTGGAAAGATTGCTGGCAATGGAGGAGACAATAAAATAGTTATTGCTAAACAGGATAATCTATCAGGTCTTGGAAACTTCTGCTTTTTCAGTGATTTTACGATAAAAATAGACCTTCAATGAGATATCTTTATTTTCTTTTAATCTGTTGGGAAAAAAAGTTTTCAAATACCCTGTTACACTGAAACTACTCAATCCTACTATAAGCAGAAATTACATAAATTAAGGAGCTGTACAAATGTGTGGGCATTAAAGGCCTTGCTATAGAGCAGTTATGTCTAAATTCTTAACACAGGGAGCCTGAAGCTTTAAAAGGATACATTTGTTTCCAGCTCAGCACTTTATTTTTATAAAATGTAATTTCTCAGAATAATAAACTAATTTTACAATCATTCTATCCTCAAGCCTACCCAAACAGGTCATGTTTTCAGGATTGCCTTGCATGAGAAAAGGTAAAATAACCATGTTTATTAATCAGCTGATTAGTTCACCTGTGCTCCAGTTCAAGTTTGAAACCAGTGTTCTACAGCAATACAAGATGTTGTGTGCAGGTATGCTGACTTTGAAGGTTCTTCTCGAAAGAATCTAGAGCACACCACTGTACTCTGTGAAATGCAATCCTTGTCTTGAGGTAAATGTTAGTGTTTAAAACATTCCACCCCCAAAAAAAACCAAGCGCGTTAAGGAATACATGCAACCTCCGCTAACCTACTAAGATCGATAACCCTACTCTCTATCCCACCCACCTTGTAATTTCTTTAATATGTAAGCTCAACAGCCAATCTGCCAAGTAGATTACCTTGCATAAAGGTTGTTTACATTAGATGGTAACTCAACAGCAAGGCTTCTACCAGTTTATGTAGAAGGAAAACGAGAACAGGGGTGCCCATTCTCGTTTTCCATCTACAGATTGCTGATTTTGGGAGTTGGACTTCACTCCTCCACAGAGAGCTGCCTGGACATAATTTTGAACTTTCCTAACCTTTCATTGGATTTCATGAACTCCCCTTATTTTGCATTGACTTTTTATTGATTTGAACACTTCAAATATATTCCAATTTATCACAATATATATATATATATATATATATATATATATATATACACACATATACAGTATATATTCTTTGTGTAGGGCGCCCCCTATTAGCACTCTGTGTTCTTCCAGTTTATCTTTCATATAAATATATTTTTTGTAAATTCTAGAATCTGCAGAACAGAAACTAAAGTGCAACAGTCTTTAATCATAATATCTGTATAATTCTAGAAATAAGCCTTTGCAATAGCTGTAACCAGGGTAGAAACAACCTTAGTTGAAAACCCTTTGTCTTTAGATTCATGCATTTATTAGCTATGCCCTCAGTTTTCAAGCCTTTCTAATAAAAAAATATGCATCTGAAGTAAGAAGTCTAAAATTAAAATAGAAATATGTAATGCTGTAAAGCAGACATAGGCCCATCTTGTTTAAACTTTAATAAGAAAAAAATGGCAACAGTGCTTCAAACCTAAAAGAGGGATATAAAATCTTTGATCAGGCACAGGAAATTATTAATGTAATGAGACTTGAGAAAGCTGGGTGAACCATTCCCCCCCCCCCCCCCCCCCAATAGGGCATTTATTATGGGATGGGACTGTGTATGTAGTAATTTAATTTAAACATGAAAGAACATAGGCAATAACACATTTGAAAACTGTAGAATTTTGAAACTCTTATTCTACAGAGTAGATACTTGTACTTCAAATTCTACTTTTAGGTTGACGAGTAACACTGAGCCACTGCACATATACAAACATTTTCATTGGATCACTTTAAACTAACACAGCACAGAGGAAACAGAATACCTGCAAGAACAGGAGAACAACTGTTTAGAAAGAAGATCCAAAAATAATGCATTTGCGCTTCACTCCTGCCATTCAAAAAAGGCTCCAAGCAGTAAATAATGCCAATGAAAACTGGTTTGAAGCTAATGTTTATGGCTCGAAATCAGCTAATTCCATTATAATAACAGAGAGGCAAGCTGTTTCAGTGCAACATACAATAGCCACTTGGCTAACAAAATGAAGCTACATTAAACAAAATAGAGGACAAAATAAATAATAAAATAGAAATTTTAAACAATAGCTTTCTTAAGTCTTTTTTACTCCATCCTACAAGATCTTCCACACAGTAGCCTCTATTAATATGCCCTATTCTCATGATACATCAGTCAAATTTGCTATTTCGGAGCAGTTTATTAAAACTAATGGTTGGTGTAAAAGTTATTTGAAAGTTCAGTTATAAACTAATGATCTGAATTTAAAGATATAAAATAGATGGTAGAGTCCTATGAAAAATGTACTGTCTGTATTAAATAAAGTCAAATCAAGAGAAGTTTAAATACAGGAAAGTAAATAAATTAATAATGAAATAATATATAAATAAATATTACATTGTCTTGGATGTGAAATAAAATATGTCTATGCTAGGCTTGATGATTGACATGTATGCAAGTAACACCTGGAAATAAGGTCTCCTGGTCAGTTAACGCAGAAGGTAATAAGAGGATTGCTACAGCATTTGAGTTATATGATCTTCAAGGAAAGATTATTAACCCCTTCATTACCAGGAATTTCAAAGAAGAACTTGCCCAAAATTCCGGTGATTTTTTAGAATTTTTGCTATCACTACATTTAAACAGAAACAGAGCCTTGTTTTTTTTTTACCTGTCAAAACTATATTTATTTATTGTTTTGTATTCTTTTTTTTTTTCTTTTTTTATAAGTAGACAACCCAAGGTATTGGTCTAGGCCCATTAATTGTTAATTTTTCCACAAAGTTTGGGTTTCTCACTTAAGTTATTTACATACTGCTTGTGCAATCACGACACAAAATAATTGTAAAAGCTTCCAGTGTTTTTTGGTAATTAGAAAGCCGATAATTGCAGCTGCGCATAAGACTATTATTCTGAGAAGTGAAGGGGTTAATAAGTTAACTTGTAACGTTAATTTTAGCTGTAGTGTAGAGATTACCCTCACACCTGACACTGGCTGCTCTCTACTTGATCCCTCCTAAACAGCACTCTTCCCTGCCAGTAAGCAGTTTTTTTTTGTTTTTTTGTGGGAGGTTATTATTATTAGAATT
Source organism: Bombina bombina (assembly GCF_027579735.1). Taxonomy (NCBI): domain Eukaryota; kingdom Metazoa; phylum Chordata; class Amphibia; order Anura; family Bombinatoridae; genus Bombina; species Bombina bombina. The sequence goes on from NC_069500.1 coordinate 1,094,747,392, forward strand.
AGAATATATATTTGTTTTTCTGCACTGTCTTGATCCTCCTCAACCCTTACACCTCATGGATCACCCCCAAATAGCTCTCTAATCCTCCCCCTCCCACTAATTTTGGCCATCTTTAATAATGGCAGCTGTCTGCCAGTACCTATACATACTGTATCTATTTAAAGCGTTTTCCCCCTTTTTAAAAAAAAATTAAAAATTCTGTAGTGGTCCCCCCTTCCTGCGGTCATTAGCTACCCACATTTCTTTTTGCAGTGTAGAGCCTTACCACTCCCTCCCCCTCAGTGTCACGGTCTGTAACGATCAGGCATCTGCCTTCATATGGAAGGGATGGTGCTCCGGTTCCATATGCAGGCAGATGCCTGGAGCTCAGGAACTCGAGCTCTTGTCTGTGACTTAACAGCCCAGACCTGCTGGAGCTTCATGCTGCTCCGAAGTATATATACATTATGCAGTACGATAGGAAAAGTACCGCATTGGGGGGGAAAAAAAACAAGACTATAAGTACAAAATGGAAATGCTCTAGTATAGTACAGCAATTTATTATTGCACAAATGTGTTTATTTAACCATTTGTTTTAACTCCTGCAAATGGGTTAAACACACAATTTAAGTCAATTATAGGGCAGTAATGCACTAGTGGGGGCCATCTGAAAACGTGGTGAGCCAATCACAAGAGACAAATGTGTGCAACCACCAGACAACAGCTATCTCCCAGAAGTGCATTGCTACGGTTGAGATGACATGTTCTACATGAATCATTAAAGTAATATTTACTCTTTAACCTGTCTTTTGTAAAATACCTGGTCATTTCCTTATTTAAGGACCAGTAAATACAGTGAATTTGTATCAACAAATGTTCAATAAAAGAATGCAATAGCACTTAGCCTAAATTTAAAATGAGTAGTAGATTTATTTTCTGACAAATTTCAGTTATATATATTTCCACTCCTCCTGTGTCATGTGACAGCCATCAGCCAATCACAAATGCTTACAGGTATATTTTGTGTATTCTTGAACATGCTTAGTAGAATCTGTTAAAAGTGTAAATATAAAAAGACTGTGCACATTTTGTTAATGGAAGTAAATTGGAAAGTTGTTTAACCCCTTAACGACATCTTAAAAAACCCTAAAAAAAAAAAAAAAAACAGTTAACGACCAAGGACGTACTCCGTACGTCGTTCTTTGAAAGCGGTGATCGCTTCCAGCCGCTTTCATGTTATTGCAGTGATGCCTCGATCCTGCAATAACATATTTTAGCCATCGGATGCAGAGAGAGCCACTCTGTGGCCCTCTCTGCATCGGACATCGATGGCTGTGATCATTGGTGGGTGGGAGCCGTAGTGGGAGGCTGGTGGGCAGCCATCGATGCTAGTAAGAGGGGGGCGGGGTCGCTGGGGGCACAGGGCGGCGGGCAGGAGTGTGCATGGGGGCGGAGAGGGTGAGAACACTACACTACATTAATTTGTATATAAAGTGTTAGAGAGGGGGTTGTAAATTGTAATTTAAGTGATCTGGGAGGGGGTTGGTTGTTGAGGGGGGGAAGCTACACTACAGAAACATTTTAAACAAATAAAAAAAAGCCAAGTTTTATTGGTAAACTGGGTACTGGCAGACAGCTGCGCACTGTAAGGTAGAAGGGGAGGGTATCAGGGAGGTTGGAAGCTAAGGGGGGATCCTACACAGCAGCATATGTAAATATGCTAAAAAATAAATAACTAAAACGCCAAAACCATATAAGTCTGCTACTTCTGAACGAAGGGGATCCCAGAGAAGCATTTACAACCATTTGTGCCATAATTGCACAAGCTGTTTGTAAATAATTTCAATGAGAAACCTAAAATTTGTGAAAAAAATTGTGAAAAAGTGAACAATTTTTTTATTTGATCGCATTTGGCGGTGAAACTGTTGCATGAAATATACCAAAATGGGCCTAGATCAATACTTTGGGTTGTCTACTACACTAAAGCTAAAAGTAACCCTACAAGCTCCCTAATTAACCCATTTACTGCTGGGCATAATACACGTGTGGTGCGCAGCAGCATTTAGCTGCCTTCTAATTACCAAAAAACATAATTTATGCTTACCTGATAAATTCCTTTCTTCTGTAGTGTGATCAGTCCACGGGTCATCATTACTTCTGGGATATTACTCCTCCCCAACAGGAAGTGCAAGAGGATTCACCCAGCAGAGCTGCATATAGCTCCTCCCCTCTACGTCACTCCCAGTCATTCGACCAAGGACCAACGAGAAAGGAAAAGCCAAGGGTGAAGTGGTGACTGGAGTATAAATTAAAAAATATTTACCTGCCTTAAAAACAGGGCGGGCCGTGGACTGATCACACTACAGAAGAAAGGAATTTATCAGGTAAGCATAAATTATGTTTTCTTCTGTTAAGTGTGATCAGTCCACGGGTCATCATTACTTCTGGGATACCAATACCAAAGCAAAAGTACACGGATGACGGGAGGGATAGGCAGGCTCTTTATACAGAAGGAACCACTGCCTGAAGAACCTTTCTCCCAAAAATAGCCTCCGATGAAGCAAAAGTGTCAAATTTGTAAAATTTGGAAAAAGTATGAAGCGAAGACCAAGTTGCAGCCTTGCAAATCTGTTCAACAGAGGCCTCATTCTTGAAGACCCAAGTGGAAGCCACAGCTCTAGTAGAATGAGCTGTAATTCTTTCAGGAGGCTGCTGTCCAGCAGTCTCATAAGCTAAACGAATTATGCTACGAAGCCAAAAAGAAAGAGAGGTAGCGGAAGCTTTTTGACCTCTCCTCTGCCCAGAGTAAATGACAAACAGAGAAGACGTTTGTCGAAATTCCTTAGTTGCCTGTAAGTAAAATTTTAGAGCACGGACTACATCCAGGTTGTGCAGTAGACGTTCCTTCTTTGAAGAAGGATTTGGGCATAAAGAGGGAACAACAATCTCTTGATTGATATTCCTGTTAGTAACTACCTTAGGTAAGAACCCAGGTTTAGTACGCAGGACTACCTTATCCGAATGAAAAATCAAATAAGGAGAATCACAATGTAAGGCTGATAATTCAGAGACTCTTCGAGCCGAGGAAATAGCCATTAAAAATAGAACTTTCCAAGATAACAACTTTATATCAATGGAATGAAGGGGTTCAAACGGAACGCCCTGTAAAACATTAAGAACAAGGTTTAAACTCCATGGTGGAGCAACAGTTTTAAACACAGGCTTAATCCTGGCCAAAGCCTGACAAAAAGCCTGGACGTCAGGAACTTCTGACAGACGTTTGTGTAACAGAATGGACAGAGCTGAGATCTGTCCCTTTAATGAACTAGCAGATAAACCCTTTTCTAAACCTTCTTGTAGAAAAGACAATATCCTAGGAATCCTAACCTTACTCCAAGAGTAACCTTTGGATTCACACCAATATAGGTATTTACGCCATATCTTATGGTAAATCTTTCTGGTAACAGGTTTCCTAGCCTGTATTAAGGTATCAATAACTGACTCAGAAAACCCACGTCTTGATAAAATCAAGCGTTCAATTTCCAAGCAGTCAGCTTCAGAGAAGTTAGATTTTGATGTTTGAAGGGACCCTGAATCAGAAGGTCCTGTTTCAGAGGTAGAGACCAAGGTGGACAGGATGACATGTCCACCAGGTCTGCATACCAAGTCCTGCGTGGCCACGCAGGTGCTATTAGAATCACTGATGCTCTCTCTTGTTTGATTCTGGCAATCACTCGAGGAAGCAACGGGAAGGGTGGAAACACGTAAGCCATCCTGAAGTCCCAAGGTGCTGTCAGAGCATCTATCAGGACTGCTCCTGGATCCCTGGATCTGGACCCGTAACGAGGAAGCTTGGCGTTCTGTCGAGACGCCATGAGATCTATCTCTGGTTTGCCCCAACGTCGAAGTATTTGGGCAAAGACCTCCGGATGAAGTTCCCACTCCCCCGGATGAAAAGCCTGACGACTTAAGAAATCCGCCTCCCAGTTCTCCACTCCCGGGATGTGGATTGCTGACAGGTGGCAAGAGTGAGACTCTGCCCAGCGAATTATCTTTGATACTTCCATCATAGCTAGGGAGCTTCTTGTCCCTCCCTGATGGTTGATGTAAGCTACAGTCGTGATGTTGTCCGACTGAAACCTGATGAACCCCCGAGTTGTCAACTGGGGCCAAGCCAGGAGGGCATTGAGAACTGCTCTCAATTCCAGAATGTTTATTGGCAGGAGACTCTCCTCCTGACTCCATTGTCCCTGAGCCTTCAGAGAATTCCAGACGGCACCCCAACCTAGAAGGCTGGCGTCTGTTGTTACAATTGTCCAGTCTGGTCTGCTGAATGGCATCCCCCTGGACAGATGTGGCCGAGAAAGCCACCATAGAAGAGAATTTCTGGTCTCTTGATCCAGATTCAGAGAAGGGGATAAGTCTGAGTAATCCCCATTCCACTGACTTAGCATGCACAGTTGCAGTGGTCTGAGGTGTAAGCGTGCAAAGGGTACTATGTCCATTGCCGCTACCATTAAGCCGATTACCTCCATGCATTGAGCCACTGACGGGTGTTGAATGGAATGAAGGGTGCGGCAAGCACTTTGAAGTCTTGTTAGCCTGTCCTCTGTCAGGTAAATCTTCATTTCTACAGAATCTATAAGAGTCCCCAGGAAGGGAACTCTTGTGAGTGGAACGAGTGAACTTTTCTTTTCGTTCACCTTCCATCCATGTGACCTTAGAAATGCCAGCACTAACTCTGTATGAGACTTGGCAGTTTGAAAGCTTGAAGCTTGTATCAGAATGTCGTCTAGGTATGGAGCTACCGAGATTCCCCGCGGTCTTAATACCGCCAGAAGAGCACCCAGAACCTTTGTGAAGATTCTTGGAGCTGTCGCCAATCCGAATGGAAGAGCCACAAACTGGTAATGCCTGTCTAGGAAGGCAAACCTTAGGTACCGATAATGATCTTTGTGAATCGGTATGTGAAGGTAAGCATCTTTTAAATCTACAGTGGTCATGTACTGACCCTCTTGGATCATAGGTAAAATTGTCCGAATAGTCTCCATCTTGAACGATGGAACTCTTAGGAATTTGTTTAGGATCTTTAAGTCCAGGATTGGTCTGAAAGTTCCCTCTTTTTTGGGAACCACAAACAGATTTGAGTAAAACCCCTGTCCCTGTTCCGATCGTGGAACTGGATGGATTACTCCCATTAACAAGAGCTCTTGTACGCAGCGTAGAAACGCCTCTTTCTTTGTCTGGATTGTTGACAATCTTGACAGATGAAATCTCTCTCTTGGAGGAGAGTATTTGAAGTCCAGAAGGTATCCCTGAGATATTATCTCTAGCGCCCAGGGATCCTGAACATCTCTTGCCCAAGCCTGGGCGAAGAGAGAAAGTCTGCCCCCCACTAGATCCGATCCCGGATCGGGGGCCCTCAATTCATGCTGTTTTAGGGGCAGCAGCAGGTTTCCTAGTCTGCTTGCCCTTGTTCCAGGACTGGTTAGGTTTCCAGCCTTGTCTGTAGCGAGCAACAGCTCCTTCCTGTTTTGGTGCAGAGGAAGTTGATGCTGCTCCTGCTTTGAAATTACGAAAGGAACGAAAATTAGACTGTCTAGTCTTGGCTTTGGCTTTGTCCTGAGGCAGGGCATGGCCTTTACCTCCTGTAATGTCAGCGATAATCTCTTTCAACCCGGGCCCGAATAAGGTCTGCCCTTTGAAAGGTATATTAAGCAATTTAGACTTAGAAGTAACATCAGCTGACCAGGATTTTAGCCACATCGCCCTGCGTGCCTGAATGGCGAATCCTGAATTCTTCGCCGTAAGTTTAGTAAGATGTACTACGGCCTCCGAAATGAATGAATTAGCTAGTTTAAGGACTCTAAGCCTGTCCGTAATGTCGTCCAGAGTAGCTGAACCAATGTTCTCTTCCAGAGACTCAATCCAGAATGCCGCTGCAGCCGTGATCGGCGCAATGCATGCAAGGGGTTGCAATATAAAACCTTGTTGAACAAACATTTTCTTAAGGTAACCCTCGAATTTTTTATCCATTGGATCTGAAAAAGCACAGCTATCCTCCACCGGGATAGTGGTACGCTTAGCTAAGTTAGAAACTGCTCCCTCCACCTTAGGGACCGTTTGCCATAAGTCCCTTGTGGTGGCGTCTATTGGAAACATTTTTCTAAATATCGGAGGGGGTGAGAACGGCACACCGGGTCTATCCCACTCCTTAATAACAATTTCAGTAAGTCTCTTAGGTATAGGAAAAACCTCAGTACTCGTCGGTACCGCAAAATATTTATCCAACCTACACATTTTCTCTGGTATTGCAACTGTGTTACAATCATTCAGAGCCGCTAACACCTCCCCTAGTAATACACGGAGGTTTTCCAATTTAAATTTAAAATTTGAAATATCTGAATCCAGTCTGTTTGGATCAGAACCGTCACCCACAGAATGAAGTTCTCCGTCCTCATGTTCTGCCACCTGTGACGCAGTGTCTGACATGGCCCTAATATTATCAGCGCACTCTGTTCTCACCCCAGAGTGATCACGCTTACCTCTTAGTTCTGGTAATTTAGCCAAAACCTCAGTCATAACAGTAGCCATATCCTGTAATGTGATTTGTAATGGCCGCCCAGATGTACTCGGCGCTACAATATCACGCACCTCCCTCTGAGCGGGAGATGTAGGTACTGACACGTGAGGCGAGTTAGTCGGCATAACTCTCCCCTCGTTGTTTGGTGAAATTTGTTCAATTTGTACAGATTGACTTTTATTTAAAGTAGCATCAATACAGTTAGTACATAAATTTCTATTGGGCTCCACTTTGGCATTGCAACAAATGACACAGGTATCATCCTCTGAATCAGACATGTTTAACACACTAGCAAATAAACTTGCAACTTGGAAATACAATTCAATTAGAATAATATTAAAACGTACTGTGCCTTTAAGAAGCACAGAAGATCTATGACAGTTGAAAATTAATAAATTGAAACAGTTATAGCCTCAATCCTTGTAAACAACACAACTTTAGCAAAGGTTTAATCCCATTAGCAAAGATAACAAATTCTGAAAGCAGGAAACAAATTACAGAATAAACGTTTTTTATCTCAGTCAAACTATAATTCTCACAGCTCTGCTGAGAGAAATTACCTCCCTCAAAATAAGTTTTGAAGACCCCTGAGCTCTGTAGAGATGAACCGGATCATGCAGGGAATACAATGAGTTGCTGACTGAAATATTTGATGCGTAGTAAAAGCGCCAAAAAACGGCCCCTCCCCCTCACACACAGCAGTGAGGGAGAACAGAAACTGTCAGAAAACAGATTAAGCAACTGCCAAGTGGAAAAATAGTGCCCAAACATTTATTCACTCAGTACCTCAGCAAATGAAAACGATTTTACATTCCAGCAAAAACGTTAAACATAATCTCTAGTTATTAAACAGCTTTATGTATTTCTTACAGTGTAATTCTAGTGAAGTACCATTCCCCAGAATACTGAAGTGTAAAGTATACATACATGACATTATATCGGTATGGCAGGATTTTCTCATCAATTCCATTGTCAGAAAATAAAAACTACTACATACCTCTATGCAGATTCATCTGCCCGCTGTCCCCTGATCTGAAGTTTACCTCTCCTCAGATGGCCGAGAAACAGCAATATGATCTTAACTACTCCGGCTAAAATCATAACAAAAACTCTGGTAGATTCTTCCTCAAACTCTGCCAGAGAGATAATAACACACTCCGGTGCTATTTTAAAATAACAAACTTTTGATTGAAGATATAAAACTAAGTATAATCACCATAGTCCTCTCACACATCCTATCTAGTCGTTGGGTGCAAGAGAATGACTGGGAGTGACGTAGAGGGGAGGAGCTATATGCAGCTCTGCTGGGTGAATCCTCTTGCACTTCCTGTTGGGGAGGAGTAATATCCCAGAAGTAATGATGACCCGTGGACTGATCACACTTAACAGAAGAAAGCAATGCCAAAGCCATAAATGTCTGCTATTTCTGAACAAAGGGGTATGTATATTAAATAATGTGATACTAACACTAGAGATTATATTAGAAATTCTTGTGCATTCAGTGCGAATACCTTCAGATAGTGAATGTAGAGGTGTTTTGAGTGGCCAGTGTAAACTCTAAAAAGACTCAATAGGTTCAAAAAGTTTATTAAAAACAACAAGTTATTTAATAATAAAAATTTATACAAGTACTGAAAAGATATCAGTGTTCCAATGTAACTATCGCTAATTTTTTTTAAAAAAAGTGGTTTGGAAATAGCAAAGTGCTACTTGTATTTATTGTCCTATAACTTGCATAAAAAGCAAAGAGCTTCTAAACATTGGGTATGTCTAAACTCGGGACAAAATTTAGAAACTATTTAGCATGGGATTTTTTTTGGTGGTTGAATATGTTTAACAGATTTTGGGGGTTAAAGTTAGAAAAAGTGTGTTTTTTTCCATTTATTCCTCATATCTTATATTTTTTTATATGTGTGGGTTCAGTAAATGAGTAAGAGGAAAATTACAGCTAAACACAAACACCACAAAAATTTAAAAATAGCCTTGGTCCCAAACGGACAGAAAAACATAATTTATGTAAGAACTTACCTGATAAATTCATTTCTTTCATATTAGCAAGAGTCCATGAGCTAGTGACGTATGGGATATACATTCCTACCAGGAGGGGCAAAGTTTCCAAAACCTCAAAATGCCTATAAATACACCCCTCACCACACCCACAATTCAGTTTAACGAATAGCCAAGAAGTGGGGTGATAAGAAAAAAGTGCGAAAGCATATAAAATAAGGAATTGGAATAATTGTGCTTTATACAAAATCATAACCACCACAAAAAAAGGGAGGGCCTCATGGACTCTTGCTAATATGAAAGAAATGAATTTATCAGGTAAGTTCTTACATAAATTATGTTTTCTTTCATGTAATTAGCAAGAGTCCATGAGCTCGTGACGTATGGGATAATGACTACCCAAGATGTGGATCTTTCCACACAAGAGTCACTAGAGAGGGAGGGATAAAATAAAGACAGCCAATTCCTGCTGAAAATAATCCACACCCAAAATAAAGTTTAACGAAAAACATAAGCAGAAGATTCAAACTGAAACCGCTGCCTGAAGTACTTTTCTACCAAAAACTGCTTCAGAAGAAGAAAATACATCAAAATGGTAGAATTTAGTAAAAGTATGCAAAGAGGACCAAGTTGCTGCTTTGCAGATCTGGTCAACCGAAGCTTCATTCCTAAACGCCCAGGAAGTAGAAACTGACCTAGTAGAATGAGCTGTAATTCTCTGAGGCGGAGTTTTACCCGACTCAACATAGGCAAGATGAATTAAAGATTTCAACCAAGATGCCAAAGAAATGGCAGAAGCTTTCTGGCCTTTTCTAGAACCGGAAAAGATAACAAATAGACTAGAAGTCTTACGAAAAGATTTCGTAGCTTCAACATAATATTTCAAAGCTCTAACAACATCCAAAGAATGCAACGATTTCTCCTTAGAATTCTTAGGATTAGGACATAATGAAGGAACCACAATTTCTCTACTAATGTTGTTGGAATTCACAACTTTAGGTAAAAAATCAAAAGAAGTTCGCAACACCACCTTATCCTGATGAAAAATCAGAAAAGGAGACTCACAAGAAAGAGCAGATAATTCAGAAACTCTTCTGGCAGAAGAGATGGCCAAAAGGAACAAAACTTTCCAAGAAAGTAATTTAATGTCCAATGAATGCATAGGTTCAAACGGAGGAGCTTGAAGAGCTCCCAGAACCAAATTCAAACTCCAAGGAGGAGAAATTGACTTAATGACAGGTTTTATACGAACCAAAGCTTGTACAAAACAATGAATATCAGGAAGAATAGCAATCTTTCTGTGAAAAAGAACAGAAAGAGCAGAGATTTGTCCTTTCAAAGAACTTGCGGACAAACCCTTATCTAAACCATCCTGAAGAAACTGTAAAATTCTCGGTATTCTAAAAGAATGCCAGGAAAAATGATGAGAAAGACACCAAGAAATATAAGTCTTCCAGACTCTATAATATATCTCTCGAGATACAGATTTACGAGCCTGTAACATAGTATTAATCACAGAGTCAGAGAAACCTCTTTGACCAAGAATCAAGCGTTCAATCTCCATACCTTTAAATTTAAGGATTTCAGATCCTGATGGAAAAAAGGACCTTGTGACAGAAGGTCTGGTCTTAACGGAAGAGTCCACGGTTGGCAAGAGGCCATCCGGACAAGATCCGCATACCAAAACCTGTGAGGCCATGCCGGAGCTACCAGCAGAACAAACGAGCATTCCTTCAGAATCTTGGAGATTACTCTTGGAAGAAGAACTAGAGGCGGAAAGATATAGGCAGGATGATACTTCCAAGGAAGTGATAATGCATCCACTGCCTCCGCCTGAGGATCCCGGGATCTGGACAGATACCTGGGAAGTTTCTTGTTTAGATGGGACGCCATCAGATCTATTTCTGGAAATTCCCACATTTGAACAATCTGAAGAAATACCTCTGGGTGAAGAGACCATTCGCCCGGATGCAACGTTTGGCGACTGAGATAATCCGCTTCCCAATTGTCTACACCTGGGATATGAACCGCAGAGATTAGACAGGAGCTGGATTCCGCCCAAACCAGAATTCGAGATACTTCTTTCATAGCCAGAGGACTGTGAGTCCCTCCTTGATGATTGATGTATGCCACAGTTGTGACATTGTCTGTCTGAAAACAAATGAACGATTCTCTCTTCAGAAGAGGCCAAAACTGAAGAGCTCTGAAAATTGCACGGAGTTCCAAAATATTGATCGGTAATCTCACCTCCTGAGATTCCCAAACTCCTTGTGCCGTCAGAGATCCCCACACAGCTCCCCAAACTGTGAGACTTGCATCTGTTGAAATTACAGTCCAGGTCGGAAGCACAAAAGAAGCCCCCTGAATTAAACGATGGTGATCTGTCCACCATGTTAGAGAGTGTCGAACAATCGGTTTTAAAGATATTAATTGAGATATCTTCGTGTAATCCTTGCACCATTGCTTCAGCATACAGAGCTGAAGAGGTCGCATGTGAAAACGAGCAAAGGGGATCGCGTCCGATGCAGCAGTCATAAGACCTAGAATTTCCATGCATAAGGCTACCGAAGGGAATGATTGAGACTGAAGGTTTCGACAAGCTGTAATCAACTTTAGACGTCTCTTGTCTATTAAAGACAGAGTCATGGACACTGAATCCATCTGGAAACCCAGAAAGGTTACCCTTGTCTGAGGAATCAAAGAACTTTTTGGTAAATTGATCCTCCAACCATGATCTTGAAGAAACAACACAAGTCGATTCGTATGAGATTCTGCTAAATGTAAAGACTGAGTAAGTACCAAGATATCGTCCAAATAAGGAAATACCACAATACCCTGTTCTCTGATTACAGACAGCAGGGCACCGAGAACCTTTGTAAAAATTCTTGGAGCTGTAGCTAGGCCAAACGGCAGAGCCACAAATTGGTAATGCTTGTCCAGAAACGAGAATCTCAGGAACTGATAATGATCTGGATGAATCGGAATATGCAGATATGCATCCTGTAAATCTATTGTGGACATATAATTCCCTTGCTGCGCCCACATTATTTGGCGCCTAAATGCTTTCTGGCGCCAAAAATGACGCCACGTCCGGAACGCCGACATTTTTGGCGCAAAATAACGTCAAAAAATGACGCAACTTCCGGCGACACGTATGACGCCGGAAACGGAAATAGAATTTTTGCGCCAAAAAAGTCCGCGCCAAGAATGACGCAATAAAATGAAGCATTTTCAGCCCCCGCGAGCCTAACAGCCCACAGGGAAAAAGTCAAATTTTAAGGTAAGAAAAATGTTAAATTAAAATGCATTATCCCAAATATGAAACTGACTGTCTGAAAATAAGGAAAGTTGAACATTCTGAGTCAAGGCAAATAAATGTTTGAATACATATATTTAGAACTTTATAAACAAAGTGCCCAACCATAGCTAGGAGTGTCACAGAAAATAAGACTTACTTACCCCAGGACACTCATCTACATATAGCAGATAGCCAAACCAGTACTGAAACGAGAATCAGCAGAGGTAATGGTATATATAAGAGTATATCGTCGATCTGAAAAGGGAGGTAAGAGATGAATCTCTACGACTGATAACAGAGAACCTATGAAATAGACCCCGTAGAAGGAGATCACTGCATTCAAATAGGCAATACTCTCCTCACATCCCTCTGACATTCACTGCACGCTGAGAGGAAAACCGGGCTCCAACTTGCTGCGGAGCGCATATCAACGTAGAATCTAGCACAAACTTACTTCACCACCTCCATCGGAGGCAAAGTTTGTAAAACTGAATTGTGGGTGTGGTGAGGGGTGTATTTATAGGCATTTTGAGGTTTGGGAAACTTTGCCCCTCCTGGTAGGAATGTATATCCCATACGTCACTAGCTCATGGACTCTTGCTAATTACATGAAAGAAATGGAAAAGTGCTGTGGTCACTAAGGGGTTAAAATTGTATGTTCTATCTGAATCATGACAGTTTAATTTTTACTTGAGTATCCCTTTAAAAGGGACATGAAACCCAAAAAAGTTTCTTTCATGGTTCAGACAGAGAACACAATTTAAAAAAAGTTTCCAGTTTACTTATATTATGAAATTTGCATCATTCTCATATTATACTTATACACATGTCTGAAGCACCACATGACAGGAAATAGTATGGACATCTAAAGTTCCAGCTAATGTATAACATTATTGCAAAACTGCTGCCATATAGTGTTGCAGACACGTGCACACGCCTGAACGTACTTTCCTGCTTTTCAACAAAGGATAACAAAAAAACAAAGAACATTTGATAGCAGAAGTAAATTGGAAATTTGTTTAAAATTGTATGTTCTATCTGAATTATGTAAAACAAATTTGGGGTTTTATGTCCCTTTAACTATCACAACATTTATTTTTACTTCAAAAATCATCTTAAAAGTTGCTTTTTGGGTATACTCGATAATAATAATATTCAGGAACGTAGAATTAATACAGTGAGACCATTAGGGACGGACATATTTTATTAATATATAATTTTTTTATTATTATTTTTTTTAAGAAGTTTGAAGTCAGTTTGTAAACTGCGACTCGTGGTTAGATTAGCATGTAGCCATACTAGTACCTGGCCGAAATGCTCAGAGCTCTTCCCTCTCACTTCCCCAAAGGGAAAAGGCCCAACACAGTGCATGGGTAATGGTTACAGGATAACTAGACTGTCAATGACCATTACTATTTTCTGTTGAACAAGTGCATTTCTTATTTTATTCATCAATCTGAGAAAAAATTGTTACAGAATAAATGTACTTTGACAATGGAAACAATTTACCTTCCTTCATTTACAAGTTCAATGAAAGCGAGCCCAGCATTCTTCTGAATAGAGTTCTGCCATTCCTAAAATATTAAAAACACAAGTTATAGAATGTGTGTACAATATATTTTTAAGCATTTAGAATCTAACTAGTAGATTTTAATAAAATATATTTTTTAAACAGTATGAAACCATTGATAAAATATCAAGTGATCAAAACTTTCATTAAAGAAACTCTCTGCATTTTAAGAAGTTACTTTTACTTTGTTTATAATAAAAAGTTTATAATAAACGAAGTATCAAGCAGCCGTTGATAGCATCCTTAAATTTAACTGCCAAAATTATGGAATAAGATTGAGATGAGATTCTTTATCATTGTACATAAATTGTGACATACGAATACAAATTCTAGCACATCAACATCTCAGGTAAACCTTTGAATGTTTTATCATGTAACATACAACATGGCTTTAACATGCCAGAATGGTTTATTCTCATTTGCAGCATACAACACTATACACAGGAATATTGATTTTGATGTTTTTAAACACAGTTTTCATGGTAGCAAAAAAAAAAAAAAAACTCACTGTAACATGTGGTCTTTTAAAAGATATTTTACCATGCTTTAACATGCCCAAAGTGCTTATTCTGCCTTGTTTTATAATAATGATGAACTAAGGGATATTGATGATTTAATCACAGCTTTTATATTAGCAGCTTTTGTTCTCCACAAAAGAGCCGCTACTTCCCAGGCAAACAAAGTAAATGATGTGACATCACAAGTCCTTTAGCAAAATGGGAACTAGATTTATTTTTGACAGTGTTTTGGCACATGCTAGAAGTGTAATTGCAAAAAAAGAATTGTACTTCCAGAAGAAAAAAATTGTATTGTAATTTTGTATTTACAAAAAACAAGTGCAATTACAAAAAAAATAATTTTATTTCTAATTAAAGATTTGCTTTCTAAAACAAAAATTGTCTTTCAAAATTTAGATTTCTATTCATATGTCCCAATTTATGTACAATGAAAGAATCACACACACTTCCCTTTTTTACAGCAATCTATTCCATACAAAATCACAAGCTTTAAAGCGCTCGATTACACCTCAGTTTATTTCAAACAAACTGAATATAATGACATATATAAACATAATCAAAATGCTTTACATTGATGAAAAAAACATAATTTATGCTTACCTGATAAATTCCTTTCTTCTGTAGTGTGATCAGTCCACGGGTCATCATTACTTCTGGGATATTAACTGCTCCCCTACAGGAAGTGCAAGAGGATTCACCCAGCAGAGCTGCATATAGCTCCTCCCCTCTACGTCACTCCCAGTCATTCGACCAAGGACCAACGAGAAAGGAAAAGCCAAGGGTGAAGTGGTGACTGGAGTATAAATTAAAAAATATTTACCTGCCTTAAAAACAGGGCGGGCCGTGGACTGATCACACTACAGAAGAAAGGAATTTATCAGGTAAGCATAAATTATGTTTTCTTCTGTTAAGTGTGATCAGTCCACGGGTCATCATTACTTCTGGGATACCAATACCAAAGCAAAAGTACACGGATGACGGGAGGGATAGGCAGACTCTTTATACAGAAGGAACCACTGCCTGAAGAACCTTTCTCCCAAAAATAGCCTCCGATGAAGCAAAGGTGTCAAATTTGTAAAATTTGGAAAAAGTATGAAGCGAAGACCAAGTTGCAGCCTTGCAAATCTGTTCAACAGAGGCCTCATTCTTGAAGGCCCAAGTGGAAGCCACAGCTCTAGTAGAATGAGCTGTAATTCTTTCAGGGGGCTGCTGTCCAGCAGTCTCATAAGCTAAACGAATTATGCTACGAAGCCAAAAAGAAAGAGAGGTAGCGGAAGCTTTTTGACCTCTCCTCTGCCCAGAGTAAATGACAAACAGAGAAGACGTTTGTCGGAATTCCTTAGTTGCCTGCAAGTAAAATTTTAGAGCCCGGACTACATCCAGGTTGTGCAGTAGACGTTCCTTCTTTGAAGAAGGATTTGGGCATAAAGAAGGAACAACAATCTCTTGATTGATATTCCTGTTAGTAACTACCTTAGGTAAGAACCCAGGTTTAGTACGCAGGACTACCTTATCCGAATGAAAAATCAAATAAGGAGAATCACAATGTAAGGCTGATAATTCAGAGACTCTTCGAGCCGAGGAAATAGCCATTAAAAATAGAACTTTCCAAGATAACAACTTTATATCAATGGAATGAAGGGGTTCAAACGGAACGCCCTGTAAAACATTAAGAACAAGGTTTAAACTCCATGGTGGAGCAACAGTTTTAAACACAGGCTTAATCCTGGCCAAAGCCTGACAAAAAGCCTGGACGTCAGGAACTTCTGACAGACGTTTGTGTAACAGAATGGACAGAGCTGAGATCTGTCCCTTTAATGAACTAGCAGATAAACCCTTTTCTAAACCTTCTTGTAGAAAAGACAATATCCTAGGAATCCTAACCTTACTCCAAGAGTAACCTTTGGATTCACACCAATGTAGGTATTTACGCCATATCTTATGGTAAATCTTTCTGGTAACAGGTTTCCTAGTCTGTATTAAGGTACTAATAACTGACTCAGAAAACCCACGTCTTGATAAAATTAAGCGTTCAATTTCCAAGCAGTCAACTTCAGAGAAGTTAGATTTTGATGTTTGAAGGGACCCTGTATCAGAAGGTCCTGTTTCAGAGGTAGAGACCAAGGCGGACAGGATGACATGTCCACCAGGTCTGCATACCAAGTCCTGCGTGGCCACGCAGGTGCTATTAGAATCACTGATGCTCTCTCTTGTTTGATTCTGGCTATCAATCGAGGAAGCAACGGGAAGGGTGGAAACACGTAAGCCATCCTGAAGTCCCAAGGTGCTGTCAGAGCATCTATCAGGACTGCTCCTGGATCCCTGGATCTGGACCCGTAACGAGGAAGCTTGGCGTTCTGTCGAGACGCCATGAGATCTATCTCTGGTTTGCCCCAACGTCGAAGTATTTGGGCAAAGACCTCCGGATGAAGTTCCCACTCCCCCGGATGAAAAGTCTGACGACTTAAGAAATCCGCCTCCCAGTTCTCCACTCCCGGGATGTGGATTGCTGACAGGTGGCAAGAGTGAGACTCTGCCCAGCGAATTATCTTTGATACTTCCATCATAGCTAGGGAGCTTCTTGTCCCTCCCTGATGGTTGATGTAAGCTACAGTCGTGATGTTGTCCGACTGAAACCTGATGAACCCCCGAGTTGTCAACTGGGGCCAAGCCAGGAGGGCATTGAGAACTGCTCTCAATTCCAGAATGTTTATTGGCAGGAGACTCTCCTCCTGACTCCATAGTCCCTGAGCCTTCAGGGAATTCCAGACGGCACCCCAACCTAGAAGGCTGGCGTCTGTTGTTACAATTGTCCAGTCTGGTCTGCTGAATGGCATCCCCCTGGACAGGTGTGGCCGAGAAAGCCACCATAGAAGAGAATTTCTGGTCTTTTGATCCAGATTCAGAGAAGGGGATAAGTCTGAGTAATCCCCATTCCACTGACCTAGCATGCACAGTTGCAGTGGTCTGAGGTGTAAGCGTGCAAAGGGTACCATGTCCATTGCCGCTACCATTAAGCCGATTACCTCCATACATTGAGCCACTGACGGGTGTTGAATGGAATGAAGAGTGCGGCAAGCACTTTGAAGTCTTGATAGCCTGTCCTCTGTCAGGTAAATCTTCATTTCTACAGAATCTATAAGAGTCCCCAGGAAGGGAACTCTTGTGAGTGGAACGAGTGAACTTTTCTTTTCGTTCACCTTCCATCCATGTGACCTTAGAAATGCCAGCACTAACTCTGTATGAGATTTGGCAGTTTGAAAGCTTGAAGCTTGTATCAGAATGTCGTCTAGGTATGGAGCTACCGAGATTCCCCGCGGTCTTAGTACCGCCAGAAGAGCACCCAGAACCTTTGTGAAGATTCTTGGCGCTGTAGCCAATCCGAATGGAAGAGCCACAAACTGGTAATGCCTGTCTAGGAAGGCAAACCTTAGGTACCGGTAATGATCTTTGTGAATCGGTATGTGCAGGTAAGCATCTTTTAAATCTACAGTGGTCATGTACTGACCCTCTTGGATCATAGGTAAAATTGTCCGAATAGTCTCCATCTTGAACGATGGAACTCTTAGGAATTTGTTTAGGATCTTTAAGTCCAGGATTGGTCTGAAAGTTCCCTCTTTTTTGGGAACCACAAACAGATTTGAGTAAAACCCCTGTCCCTGTTCCGATCGTGGAACTGGATGGATTACTCCCATTAACAAGAGCTCTTGTACGCAGCGTAGAAAAGCCTCTTTCTTTGTCTGGATTGTTGACAATCTTGACAGATGAAATCTCTCTCTTGGAGGAGAGTATTTGAAGTCCAGAAGGTATCCCTGAGATATTATCTCTAGCGCCCAGGGATCCTGAACATCTCTTGCCCAAGCCTGGGCGAAGAGAGAAAGTCTGCCCCCCACTAGATCCGATCCCGGATCGGGGGCCCTCAATTCATGCTGTTTTGGGGGCAGCAGCAGGTTTCCTAGTCTGCTTGCCCTTGTTCCAGGACTGGTTAGGTTTCCAGCCTTGTCTGTAGCGAGCAACAGCTCCTTCCTGTTTTGGTGCAGAGGAAGTTGATGCTGCTCCTGCTTTGAAATTACGAAAGGAACGAAAACTAGACTGTCTAGTCTTGGCTTTGGCTTTGTCCTGAGGCAGGGCATGGCCTTTACCTCCTGTAATGTCAGCGATAATCTCTTTCAACCCGGGCCCGAATAAGGTCTGCCCTTTGAAAGGTATATTAAGCAATTTAGACTTAGAAGTAACATCAGCTGACCAGGATTTTAGCCACAGCGCCCTGCGTGCCTGAATGGCGAATCCTGAATTCTTCGCCGTAAGTTTAGTAAGATGTACTACGGCCTCCGAAATGAATGAATTAGCTAGTTTAAGGACTCTAAGCCTGTCCGTAATGTCGTCCAGAGTAGCTGAACCAATGTTCTCTTCCAGAGACTCAATCCAGAATGCCGCTGCAGCCGTGATCGGCGCAATGCATGCAAGGGGTTGCAATATAAAACCTTGTTGAACAAACATTTTCTTAAGGTAACCCTCTAACTTTTTATCCATTGGATCTGAAAAAGCACAGCTATCCTCCACCGGGATAGTGGTACGCTTAGCTAAAGTAGAAACTGCTCCCTCCACCTTAGGGACCGTTTGCCATAAGTCCCTTGTGGTGGCGTCTATTGGAAACATTTTTCTAAATATCGGAGGGGGTGAGAACGGCACACCGGGTCTATCCCACTCCTTAGTAACAATTTCAGTAAGTCTCTTAGGTATAGGAAAAACCTCAGTACTCGTCGGTACCGCAAAATATTTATCCAACCTACACATTTTCTCTGGTATTGCAACTGTGTTACAATCATTCAGAGCCGCTAACACCTCCCCTAGTAATACACGGAGGTTTTCCAGTTTAAATTTAAAATTTGAAATATCTGAATCCAGTCTGTTTGGATCAGAACCGTCACCCACAGAATGAAGTTCTCCGTCCTCATGTTCTGCCACCTGTGACGCAGTGTCTGACATGGCCCTAATATTATCAGCGCACTCTGTTCTCACCCCAGAGTGATCACGCTTACCTTTTAGTTCTGGTAATTTAGCCAAAACTTCAGTCATAACAGTAGCCATATCCTGTAATGTGATTTGTAATGGCCGCCCAGCTGTACTCGGCGCTACAATATCACGCACCTCCCTCTGAGCGGGAGATGTAGGTACTGACACGTGAGGCGAGTTAGTCGGCATAACTCTCCCCTCGTTGTTTGGTGAAATTTGTTCAATTTGTACAGATTGATTTTTATTTAAAGTAGCATCAATACAGTTAGTACATAAATTTCTATTGGGCTCCACTTTGGCATTGCAACAAATGACACAGGTATCATCTTCTGAATCAGACATGTTTAACACACTAGCAAATAAACTTGCAACTTGGAAATACAATTCAAATAGAATAATATTAAAACGTACTGTGCCTTTAAGAAGCACAGAAGATCTATGACAGTTAAAAATTAATAAATTGAAACAGTTATAGCCTCAATCCTTGTAAACAACACAACTTTAGCAAAGGTTTAATCCCATTAGCAAAGATAACAATTTCTGAAAGCAGGAAACAAATTACAGAATAAAAGTTTTTATTTCAGTCAAACTATAATTCTCACAGCTCTGCTGAGAGAAATTACCTCCCTCAAAATAAGTTTTGAAGACCCCTGAGCTCTGTAGAGATGAACCAGATCATGCAGGGAATACAATGAGTTGCTGACTGAAATATTTGATGCATAGTAAAAGCGCCCCTCCCCCACACACACAGCAGTGAGGGAGAACAGAAACTGACAGAAAAAACAGATTTAAGCAACTGCCAAGTGGAAAAATGGTGCCCAAACATTTATTCACTCAGTACCTCAGCAAATGAAAACGATTTTACATTCCAGCAAAAACGTTAAACATAATCTCTAGTTATTAAACAGCTTTATGTCTTTCTTACAGTGTAATTCTAGTGAAGTACCATTCTCCCAGAATACTGAAGTGTAAAGTATACATACATGACATTATATCGGTATGGCAGGATTTTCTCATCAATTCCATTGTCAGAAAATAAAAACTGCTACATACCTCTATGCAGATTCATCTGCCCGCTGTCCCCTGATCTGAAGTTTACCTCACTCCTCAGATGGCCGAGAACAGCAATATGATCTTAACTACTCCGGCTAAAATCATAGCAAAACTCTGGTAGATTCTTCCTCAAACTCTGCCAGAGAGGTAATAACACACTCCGGTGCTATTTTAAAATAACAAACTTTTGATTGAAGATATAAAACTAAGTATAATCACCATAGTCCTCTCACACGACCTATCTAGTTGCTGGGTGCAAGAGAATGACTGGGAGTGACGTAGAGGGGAGGAGCTATATGCAGCTCTGCTGGGTGAATCCTCTTGCACTTCCTGTAGGGGAGCAGTTAATATCCCAGAAGTAATGATGACCCGTGGACTGATCACACTTAACAGAAGAAAAGGGCTTTTTGGCAATATTAATTTTAAATTTGCCAATGAGGGACATGACTCTTTAAAAGATAATTTTTATGCAAGTGTTATTCACTCAAAAAAAATAACAGCATCATTAAAAGTACATAGGCAGATGGACTAAAACAGATAGTTAGTGGCTTTGATATTCAATTTATCTGCACCCTGTTAAAGTGAATGTCAACTTTCACGAATGAAAGTCCTGTTTTTAAAAATACTATTCAAAACAGGGGCACTTTCATTCATGAAAGTTTACATTGAAGCCGTTCTTTCAAAATACTTTCTTCCTAGCAAGCGTGAAACACCGGAGCAGCGATTTCTCAGTACCCAGGACGTCTCTTCTTATTTCAGAAATGACAAATCCGGATTCCTCCAATCACAGCGTGGCCTCAGGCAATATTTGCTCGGGGGGGGGGGGGAGCCATTATCGGAGGAAGCCAGATGCGTAATTTCTGATGTAAGAAGAGACTACCTGGAGGCGGGGGAATTGCTGCTCCGGTGTTCCACGCTTGCTAGGAATAAAAGGTAAGTATGTTAAAAGAATGGCTTCAATGTAAACTTTCATGAATGAAAGTGCCCCTGTTTTTAATAGTATTTTTAAAAACAGGGCTTTCATTCGTGAAAGTTGATATTCACTTTACAGAAGCTTTATTTAAAAAAAAAAAAATTCCAATGACAAAACAAGGACAAGTTCAACTAATGTAGAATTTGTTACATATATTAGAACTTCACACTGACAACATATCATAAATACTATATCATATATATATATATATATATATATATATATATATATATATATATATATATATATATATATATATATATATATAACACAAAGAAAAGTATCTCAAGTTTTTCATGCATGTATCTACTGCCTCCTGATCTTGTATTTAAATGTCCATTTATTTCCCTAACATATTTTAATACAATAAAGAAGAGCACAAAACTGGCATTGGACTGTAAAATCACATAAAAACAAAGTGATAGGTAGAAGCAAATTATTACATTTCCAAAGTTTGAAAAATCTTAATATTTATAATTTTTACCAGGTTGAACAAAAATCATATTAAATTAACTCCACTACAATACCAAAATAATTCATCAGTCAGAATCCATTTAGACCCCTGCCTTTTCCTTAAAGTAAAGTTAAACTTTGATGAATGAAAGCCCGTTTTTTAAAAATACTATTAAAAACAGGGGCACTTTCATTCATCAAAGTTTAGAAAGCAGCAGTTTTGATTAAACACTTACCTTTCTTCTTTACACAGCCAAATAAGCTTCCCCCACACAGAGATCCTCTCTTCACATGTCAGCAATGACTAATCTGGCTTCCTCCAATCACGGCATGGCCTCAGGCAATGACTCCCCTGGGGAAAAGCGTGATTGGAGGAAGCCACTGCTGACGTGTGAAGAAAGGATCTCCGGGTGGGGGAAGCTGCTCTGGCTGTGAAAAGAAAAAAGGTAAGTTTTTAAACAAAACGGCTGCTTTCTAAACTTTGATGAATGAAAGTGCCCCTGTTTTTAATAGTATTTTTAAAAAACTGGCTTTCATTCATAAAAGTTTACCTTCACTTTAATTTATACAAACCCATTCAGATTAATTTCAGGGTTAAATAGAGCTATCGTAAATTGGGCTTTTGAGGATGACCTGGTATTATGAGACTTGTAGACCAGTTCTAGAAATTTTAAGACTTGGGGTTCCGTGTACGAAGCAGCGGAAGCTGCTCTGGAGCCCTTGCGGGGCAGGTTCGGACATGCAATCATGCTTCCCGCAATGTAAGAAGCAGCAGCAACTAGAACACTGCATCTTACACTTCGCCACTTCTGAGGTGGCGAATAGAAATCACCGAGAGCAAGATCTGCTGCACATATGCGACGAAGCCGTGCGGACAGCTTCTAAAGTTTAGAAGCTGTCCGCACGCATTTTTATACATGGTGCCCCAAATTGCTAGCTGAAAGTAAAATGAACAAAAGTACTCAGCCAACAAATTGGTGAGATCACTGTATTCAAAGTTGCTTCCGAAATACAATTTCATATGGGCTGGGATCCCTCTCTCTGGGAGGTTCATTTCTGCTGATGTCTCTTGATTACAAAGCTTTTCTATAGTCAGTATTGCAGTAGACATTTTTAGTATAGATGGCAGTTTCTACAGGAAAAAGCATTTTAAATGACAAAATAAAAAGGTAAATTAGCTATTTGTAAAAAAATTAATATACTCAATCATTGTTAAAGGAACAGTCTACTTGAAAATATTTGTTCTTTAAAAAGATAGATAATCCCTTTATTACCCATTTCCCAGTTTTGCATAACCAACACGGTTAGATTAATATACTTTTTACCTCTGTGATTACCTTGTATCTAAGCATCTGCAGACTGCCCCCTTTTTTCAGTTCTTTTGACAGACTTGCATTTTAGCCAATCAGTGCCGACTCATAAATAACTCCATGGGAGCACAATGCTATCTATACGACACACAAACCAGCACTGTATAGCAATCTCAAAATGCACTAAGATAAGCGGCGGCCTTAAAAGGCTTAGAAATTAGCATATGAGACTACCTAGGTTTAGCTTTTATCAAAGAATATCAAGAGAACAAAGCAAATGTGATTAGTGATGCACCGAAATGGAAATTCTGGACCGAAACTGAACCCGAAAATCCAGTATGCACTTTGCCGAAACGTCTCTTTGTTTTTATTTTTTTTTTTATTATTATTTTCAAATACAGGTGAAACTCGCAAAATTAGAATATTGCGCAAAAGTTCATTTATTTCACTAATGCAACTTAAAAGGTGAAACTAATATATGAGATAGACTCATTACATGCAAAGCAAGATAGTTGAAGCCGTGATTTGTCATAATTGTGATGATTATGGCTTACAGCTCATGAACCCCAAATCCACAATCTCAGAAAATTAGAATATTACATGCAATCAATAAAACAAGGATTGTACATAGAACAATATAGGACCTCTGAAAAGTATAAGCATGCATACTGTATGTACTCAGTACTTAGTTTGGGCCCCTTTTGCAGCAATTTTTGCCTCAATGCGGCGTGGCATGGAAGCTATCAGCCTGTGGCACTGCTGAGGTGTTATGGAAGACCAGGATGCTTCAATAGCGGCCTTCAGCTCTTCTGCATTGTTCAGTCTCATGTCTCATCTTTCTCTTGGCAATGCCCCATAGATTCTCTATGGGGTTCAGGTCAAGCGAGTTTGTTGGCCAATCAAGCACAGTAATCTCATGGTCATTGAACCAGGTTTTGGTGCTTTTGGCAGTGTGAGCAGGTGTCAAGTCCTGCTGGAAAATGAAGTCAGCATCCCCATAGAGCTCGTCTGAGGAAGGAAGCATGAAGTGCTCCAAAACCTCCTGGTAGACGGCTGTGTTGACAATGGACTTAATGAAGCACAGTGGACCAACACCAGCAGATGACATGGCTCCCCAAATCAACACAGACTGTGGAAACTTCACACTGGACTTCAAGCATCTTGCAGTGTGTGCTTCTCCATTCTTCCTCCATACTCTGGGTCCTTGGTTTCCAAATGAGATGCAAAATTTGCTCTCATCAGAAAAGAGGACTTTGGACCACTGAGCAACAGACCAGGTTTGTTTTTCTTTAGCCCAGGTAAGACACTTCTGACATTTGTTGTTCAGGAGTGGCTTGACAAGAGGAATATGACATTTGAAGCCCATGTCCAGTATCCGTCTGTGTGTGGTGGCTCTTGTGAAAGTCCCCAACACTTTTGAATGGCCTTTTCCTAACAATCCTCTCCAGGCTGTGGTCATCCCTGCTGCTTGTGCACCTTTTTCTTCCACATAACTTTATATTCATGTGCTTTGATACAGCACTTTGGAAACATCCAGCTTCTTTTGCAATTACCTTTTGAGGCTTTCCCTGCTTATGGAGGGTGTCAATGATGGTTTTATGTAAAACTGTCAGGTCAGCAGCCTTTCCCATGATTGTGATTCCTACTAAACCAGACTGAGAGACCATTTAAAGGGCCACTGTAAGTAAATATTTTCTATGCCTGTTACTAACTACCCCAAATACGGTTTTTATCAATAACATTTCATTAACATATCTCTACCGTATATCAGAAATCTTGTCTGCAAATGTAATTGTTTTCCAAACCCACTCTGAGGGTATCCTTTGCTCTGTACCAATCCGTTTACAATACCTAGGTTTCAAAATGGTGCTTTAAACACAATTTCATTGGTTTAAGTATTTTGAACATGCAGTGCTGAAAATAGTGGGCAGGATAACGTGACATCATCGGCAAATAAAAGATATAACTTTTAGAACGTTATGAAACTTCGTTTTGGAGAAAATATAGGTCAGTAGGTTTTAATTAATGTTTATTAACTTTAATATGTTAGTTGTTTGGCTTAAAAATTATAACGGAAAGTAATCCTTTAAAGCAGTGATTTTTAACCTTTTTTTTGCCGTGGCACACTTTTTTTACATTAAAAAAAATCCCGTGGCACACCACCATCCCAAAATTTAAAAAAAATCACACATTGTAGCCTAATACAGCATATATATATATATATATATATATATATATATATATATATATATATATACACACACACACACACACACACACACACACACATACTGTATGTTTTGTGCTGTTATGCCATGCCTCCTACAAACTACCCCTGCACTGGGAGTAAAAAACAAGCAAAGTTTAAAAAATATGTCACACTGTTGTCAGTCTGCCGTGGCACACCTGAGGATCTCTCACGGCACACTAGTTGAAAAACACTGATTTAAAGGATCAGGAACCCTTTGCAGGTGTTATGGCTTAATTAGCTGATTAGAGTGGGACACTTTGAGCCTAGAATATTGCACCTTTTCACAATATTCTAATTTTCTGAGATGGTGGATTTGGGGTTTTCATGAGCTGTAAGCCATAATCATCACAATTATGACAAATCACGGCTTGAACTATCTTGCTTTGCATGTAATGAGTCTATCTCATATATTAGTTTCACCTTTTAAGTTGCATTAGTGAAATAAATGAACTTTTGCACAATATTCTAATTCTGAGTTTCACCTGTATGGTTTTTTTTTTGTTTTTTTAATAATTAGACTATTTAATGAATGAATCGGAATTGAAAACCTTCAAGCTAATAAAAAAATCCCACACTTTAATTGAAAGTAACACATTAAAATTGGACAAAAATATCTTAAAACAATAATATGCTACACAATTTTACCAAGAAAAAAAAAAAAAAAAAAAAAAAAAAAATGATAATGCTTTCAGCCAAAATGTTTCTGCAACCAAAATTTTGGTGCATCCCTACTTAAAACAATATTAAATATAAATATACTGCATTATTATTTATTAAGTTCTATGTAACAGAATCAGTATTAACAGTTTTTTTTTTTTTTTTTAAACAATTATCCAAATAAAGTATAGTCCTAGAAAAATCATTATATGCAAAACAGTAAGTCAAGTAATGAATTTTAACAGCAGCTCTAGGCTAGCATCAACTTTGAAACATGCTACACAATTTTACCGAAAATAAAAGGCAAAAACGAAAAGCGAAATAGCCAAAAATTGCATTTTCGGCCTAAATGTTTCTGCGGCCGAAATATCGGTGCATCCCTAAACGTGATGATAAATGTAAACTGGAAAATTGTTTAAAACTACATGCCTTAACTAAATCCCAAAAGTTTAATTTTGACTAGACTGTCCCTTTAACACAAGCAAGATTTTTTAACAGTACAATGCCCCTTTAATAATGATCCTCCTTTTTCTAGCAGAACCTGGTGGCTGAAGCTTGACTCAAAATCATTTATACTTGCCACATCGGCGGATCTGAAAGCAGGAAACTGGACTGGTAAAATGTAGAAAATCATACACCCCATACAATGTGTATCACTTATTTCTCAAGATTTATGTTGCGTTCCAGAACCCAAACGGAGGAAAACTCCAATCAGTTAAACATACCAAATCTCAAAAGAAAAAAAAATGCAATTGAGAAGAATCAATTTACATTCAGCTGGGTCTTTATTTTTTATATTTCAAACTATGCTTCATATATACCCTTGATGGTCTGCTGGACTTCCAATTTGCATGGCAAATCATGAGTTCAGTTAAAGATTTTTTTTTTTTTTTTACTGATGTCAGGACATTTAGTCCCAATTCAGTTCTAACCCAGATAAAATACTCACAGCACAGCTTATATGTCCTAGACAGAAAATAGTTTGTCAAAAAGCAACATAAAATGTGTGTGCAATTTAGATTTGCCAAAAGGAAGAGCATGCAGTAGTATCTATCCGCTATACCAACAATAAATAAATAACAAAAATGAATGGTGTTTTGCAAAACAAACTGCTAAAAATTAGCAAAGAGTGCATTATGATTACAAATCATGGTAGACCTTTATAGAAACCACAGTAGAAATAAAATAAAAAGGAAAAATGCAATTGGTATCATCTTTCATGGCAAATTCAATATTTCACCACATTGCTTTTACACCAATCACATAACAATGTGATATATAAACTGTATAATAGCCTTTGGTTATCCTTTCCCCAGAGGAAAGAGTAAAAAACACTATAAAAGCCTCTACCCTACCACTAATGCAACTGTAAAGCACATTTCAACACTTAGGAAAGGAAGAACGTTGTAGAAAATTCAGATGTGTCAATATTTTAACATTATTCTAAACTGTACTTAATTGACAAACATTTCCTGCTGTATCTAATACAGTGCTACAAAAATACTTGCACTGACATACTAATGTAATGCTTAAGGATCAGGCGCACATTACAGAAGGTGTTATTTAAGGTGAACAGATTAAGAAACAAACTAATAATGTATTAATACCTAGGTTGACTATCAAACTTTTAAATACTTTGAAGGCTGTTTTTCATCTCTATCTTAAGAAAGCTGAATATTTCCCTGCCTTTTTCAAAGTTGCGATACAACTTGAATTGTAACTAAAAAAATGTTTTTTTTTTAAATATATGTGACACATACAATTAACAAAGTGACAGTCAAATTAAAATGTTCTGATTCAGAGAGGGTATGCAGTTTTAAACAAATTTCCAATATACTTTTATCATAAAGTTAGCTTTGTTCTCTTGGTATTCTTTGTTGGAAGCTAAACTTAGGGAGGCTCAGTTTTTTCACAGCTACAAAGCGCTACTTCATGTGTGACATAGATAACTGTGCATTCTTAAGTGACATTAGTCATACTGACTGGCTAAAATTCAAGTTTGTCAAAAGAACTGAAATAAGGGGGCAATCTGCAGAGGCTTAGATACAAGTTAATAAGAGGTAAAAAAGTATAACCGTGCTAGTTACACAAAACTGGGGCATGGGTAATAAACAACCTTGAGTGCATGGTGGGAGGGGCCTATTTTCGCGCTCTAGATGCGCAGTTCTTATTCAGACTGAGACATCCAGCTTCCCTAAGGAGTCCTCTAGCATCTGAGGACCACTATAGAGGGCTTATCTCTTCCCTAAATCGTATTTGAGGGCAGGTAGGAGCCACAGCAGAGCTGTGGCAAGGTGTTTAACTGTTTATTAACGTTTTTTAAAGTTTTTCAAATCCGGTTTGGATCCTAAAGGGTTAATCATCCATTTGCAAGTGGGTGCAATGCTGCTTTAGTCCCTTATACACACTGTAAAAATTTCGAAGAGTTTACTACTTTTTAACACTGTTTTGCAGTTTATGTGATAGTTTTTTTCTCTTAAAGGCACAGTACCGTTTTTGATTAATTGCTGTTTCACATTTATTAAAGTGTTTTCCAAGCTTGCTGGTCTCATTACTAGTCTGTTAAACATGTCTGACATAGAGGAAACTCCTTGTTCAATATCTTTAGAAGCCATTGTGGAACCCCCTCTTAGAATGTGTATCAAATGTACTGAAATTTCTATAAATTATAAAGACCATATTATGGCATTTAAAGATTTATCACCAGAGGTTTCTCAGACTGACAAAAGGGAGGTTATGCCATCTAGCTCTCCCCACGTGTCAGAATCTATAACTCCCGCTCAAGTGACGCCAAGTACATCTAGCGCGTTCAATGCGTTTACCTTACAAGACATGGCGGCAGTTATGACTAATACCCTCACAGAGGTATTGTCCAAACTACCAGGGTTACAAGGAAAGCGAGACAGCTCTGGGGCTAGAACAAATACAGAGCTTTCTGACGCTTTAGTAGCTATGTCCGATATACCCTCACAATGCTGTGGCAAGGGAGTTGCTATCTGAGGGTGAGATTTCAGATTCAGGGAAGACGTTACTTCAGTCCGATTCATCCAGAGGACATCGAAAGTGAAAACGCAAATCGTCCACCACCCGGTATATCAGACCTCCGGTGGTCATCCAGATCTCAAAACTCTACTAATGTTGTTAGAATTCACAACCTTAGGTAAAAATTGAAAAGAAGTCTGCAAAACTGCCTTATCCTGATGAAAAATCAGAAAAGGAGACTCACAAGAAAGAGCAGATAGCTCAGAAACTCTTCTAGCAGAAGAGATAGCCAAAAGGAACAACACTTTCCAGGAAAGTAGTTTAATGTCCAAAGAATGCATAGGCTCAAATGGAGGAGTCTGTAACGCCTTCAGAACCAAATTAAGACTCCAAGGAGGAGAAATTTATTTAATGACAGGCTTCATCCAGAGTCGCTAAAACCTCCCTGAGCAAAAAGCAGAGGTGTTCAAGCTTAAATTTAAAGGCTGTCATTTCAGACCTTGAAGAAGGAAGGCTATCACTCCATTTTGCAACATTATGTCATACGCTGTGGATGGCGCCTGATTGGAGCCAATTTCCTCCTACAACAGAACAATAACCCAAAGCACAGCTCCAAACTATGCGAGAACTATTTAGGGAAGCAGCAGTCAGTTGTTATTCTGTCTTTAATGGAGTGGCCTGCACAATCACCAGATCACAACCCTTTTGAGTTGTTGTGGGGTTAGCTTGAACATATGGTACACAAAAAGTGCCCATCAAGCTAAACCAATTTGTAGGAGGTACTTCAGGAAGCATGAAGTGAAATCTCTTAAAATAAGCTCAACAAATTGATAACTGAAAGCCAAAAGTCTGCAAGGCTGTAATTGTTGAAGATGGAGGATTCATTGCTTATCCACCTTGATCTGTCTGCAGCCTTACTGTTACTGTTGACCACCCTCTTTTCCTCCAAACCGTACCTTTAGTGTAGCCTTCTCTGGGGCTTCCTCTGCCCAGTTACTACTTTCTGTTGGGGTACCACAAGGCTCTGTCCTCGGTCCCCTTTTCTTCTCAATCTACACGTCATCATTAGTTTCCCTAAAAAAGTCCCACGGGTTTCAATATCATTTGGATGCCGATGACACTCAAATCTACATCTCTGCTCCAGACCTATCTCCTTCCTTGCTAACCCGTATCACTAACTGTCTTTCTCACATCTCTTCATTGATGTCCTCTCACTACCTTAAAGGACCAGTCAACCTAAAAAATGTTCCTAAATATATGTAAAAGGTTATTGAAGCTAAATACATACAACGTATCCCAAAGTAGAACGTTAAGAAATGTGTAAGTTTTATTTCATACTTGGCCGTTTAGAGATGGTCGCCTGAGCCCTCCTACCCCTACGTTATCCTGATGTTGTGTTCAGTCTCCCAAAATTGAATCTAGTCGAATTTGCCCATTCCCTTTATTTGTGCATGTGCAATGCGCCGATTATGCTCAAGGGGGGCTTTTTGTTGCAGGAACTACTACAACCGCTCAGTATGGTAGCGGTTGTTCTTATCAGCGGATCAACTGTTAGATACAGTATTCCATTTACCTTATTTAATATTAAGGAGCTGCACACTCTGGTCCGCTGATAAGAACAACCGCTACGATACTGAGCGGTTGTTAGTAGTTCCTGCAACAAAAAGCCCCCCTTGAGCATAATCAGCGCATGCGCAAATAAAGGGAACACACAAATTCGACTAGATTCAATTTTGGGAGACTTAATACAACATCAGGATGACGTAAGGGTAGGAGGGCTCAGGCGGCCATCTCTAAATGGCCGAGGATAAAAAAACTAAGTTGATTTACTTACACATTTCTTAACATTCCACTTTGGGATACTGTGATGTATTCAGCTTCAAAAAACCTTTTACATATATTTAGTAACTTTTTTTTGGGTTGACTAGCCCTTTAAGCTAAATTTCTCCATAGCTGAGCTACTTATTTTCCCCCTTCTTCTAAAATCTCCACCCCCCCCCCCCATCTCTCTATAACTATCGATACCTCCATCATTACCCCTACCCCGCATGCCCAATCTCTTGGGGTCATAATTGACTCAGATCTTTCTTTCACTCCTCACATTCAGGCCTTGGCTAAATCCTGCCATTTCCATCTTAAAAACAATTCTAAAATTAGACATTTCCTTACACAAGACACAACTTCATCCTCTCTGGTCTCCCTAGCTCCTTTACAATCCATAATGAATGCCTCTGCCAGGCTCATCTTCCTTACAAGTCGCTCTTCATCTGTGGCACCTTTCTGCCAATCCCTTCAATGGCTTCCTCTTGCCTCCGGGATTAAACACAAAATTCTGTCTCTGACATTCAAAGCCCTCAACTGCACTGCTTCCCTCTATATCTCAGAGCTTGTCTCCAGATACTCTCCCATTCGTCCCTTTCACTCTCCTACTGTCCTCCTCTCGTTACCTCCTCGTATTCCCGTTTACAGGACTTCTCCAGACTGGCTCCCATCTTGTGTAAATCTTTGCCTCGATCAACACGACTTTCCCCTAGTTTTGAAAGCTTCAAGCACTCCCTAAAGACTGTACTGTTCAGGGATGCATACAACCTACACTAACCTTTCCGAATACCAGTTCCACTCCTCCATTGCTATCCGCCATGAATCCCCTTAGAATGTAAGCCTAAGAGCCCAACTGCTTGCAGATCACCTTCACAAGAGCTGACTACAACAGTGCGACTCTAGGCAGGGCCCTCTACCCATTTGATCCCTATAATTGCTACTTTGTATACCACCTATATTTATAGCACTTCGGAATCTGTTGGCAAATAACTAATAATAATAATAGTCTAAACCAAAGTTTGAAGGACACAATTATTTCACTTAAAATGTATTGTTTCTAACCTTGTTATATATATATATATATATATATATATATATATATATATATATATATATATATATATATATATATATATATATATATAATACACACACAATTTATTTATGTATTTAATTAATTTTAGGCCCCATAGACCTGTTATCTTAAAAAAATAATTTATAAAAAATATCAGATTTATGATGTCACAATCACAGAATAATCTTAAGAGTCACATTAATCTGACCACTACCTGGGAGACAGCGTAGATTGAATCAGAGGTATTTAATCTAAGTAAGCTTCTCTCCCAGACTCTCTCTTTACAAGCATATGATTCATTCACATAAAGAGCTAAGAGCAAGGGATATATTTCCTCTTGGCACACATAGTATAAATTACAACTTGGGACACTTTTTACGGTTTCTATGATAGGTTGCTGATAGAGTGTGATATCAGCAACACGCACGTGATTAAAGGAATAATACCTCTAAACCGCATAAATAAGCAATATCAAATATAGAAAAATTGAAACAATAAGAATTAAGAAATACCTCAACATATGAATATTCGGAAATAATTCATTCATAAGCATGACTCTTAGGGGAGCAAAACGTTATGGGGTGAACTCATGAGAAAAGGAAGCAGTAATCCTTTTGTGATCGCTCCACTGATGCTGAGGAACAACCCTCTTCTTTTTATAGATATCTATTATGAGTCAAACTGTTAAAGGGATAGTAAACACTAAAATGTTATTGTTTAAAAATATAGATAATCCTTTTATTAACCATACCCCAGTTTTCCATAACCAACACTGTTATAGAAATATAATTTTAAACCTCTGTAATTATCTTGTATTTAAGCTTCTGCTGACTGCCTCCTTATCTCAGATCTTTGACAGACTTGCATTTTAGGCAATTAGTGCTGACTCTTAAATAACTTCACGTGCGTGAGCAGAATGTTATTTATATGAAACACGAACTAACGCCCTCTAGCTGTAAAACAACTGTCAAATGCATTCAGATAAAAGGCGGCCTTCAAGGGTATATGAGCGTTCCCAGGTTTAGCTTTCAACTAAGAATGCCAAAAGAACAAAGCAAATTTGATGATAAAAGTAAATTATAAAGTTGTTTAAAATTGCATGCCCTTTCTGAATCATGAAAGTTTAAATTTGGACTTTACTATCCCTTTAATTAACTGTGCTACATCAGAGTGCTGTACTTCTACACTTGCACATAACACAAAACTAATTTTACAGGCAATATTTAAAAACAGTAAAAACAAATGTTCCATACAATACCACAGCAACTTGTATAAAAAAGAAAATTTATGCTTACCTGATAAATGTATTTCTTTTTGGATACGATGAGTCCACGGATTTCATCCTTACTTGTGGGATATCGCCTCCTGGTCAGCAGGAGGAGGCAAAGAGCACTACAGCAGAGCTGTATATATAGCTCCTCCCTTCCCTCTCACTCCAGTCATTTGACCAAAGTTAGGAAGAGAAAGGAAAAGCCAAGGTGCAGAGGTGACTAAAGTTTAACAAAAACAAAGAACTGTCTTATAAAAACAGGGCTGGCCGTGGACTCATGGTATCCAAAAATAAATAAATTTATCATGTAATCATAAATTTTCTTTTCTTTTTTATGATACGATGAGTCCACGGATTTCATCCTTACTTGTGGGATACAATACCAAAGCTATAGTACACGGATGAAAAGGGAGGGACAAGACAGGGAACAAAAACAGCACCACTGCTTGAAGAACCTTTCTCCCAAAAGCAGCCTCAGCTGAGGCAAAAGTATCAAATTTGTAAAATTTGGAAAAAGTGTTAAGAGACTACCAGGTTGCAGCTTTGCAAATCTGTTCAACAGAAGCATCATTTTTGAATGCCCATGAGGAAGCCACAGCCCTAGTGGAATGAGCCGTAATTCGTTCAGGAGGCTGCTGTCCAGCAGTCTCGTAAGCAAAACGGATGATACTTTTCAGCCAAAAAGAAAGAGATAGCCGTAGCTTTCTGACCCCTACGTTTCCCTGAAAAAACAACAAACAAAGAAGAAGATTGTCGAAAATCCTTAGTCGCTTGTAAGTAAAACTTTAAAGCACGGACTACATCCAAATTATGCAACAGACGTTCCTTCTTAGGAGGATTAGGACACAAGAAAAGAACAACAAATCTCCTGATTGATATTCTTGTTTGAAACAACTTTAGGAAGAAAAACAGGTTTAGTACGTAACACCACCTTATCCAAATGGAAAATAAGATAAGGAGAATCAAATTGCAATGCCGAAAGCTCAGATACTCTTCGAGCAGAGGAAAAAGCAACCAGAAATAAAACCTTCCAAGATAATAACTTGATATCTATGGCATGCATAGGTTCAAAAGGAACCCCTTGAAGAACTCTAAGAACTAGGTCTAAATACAGGCCTGATTCTAGTCAGAGCCTGACAAAAAGATTGCACATCTGGAACACTTGCCAGACGCTTGTGTAACAAAATAGATAAAGCAGAAATCTGTCCCCTTAAGGAACTTGCTGACATCCCCTTCTCCAATCCTTCTTTGAGAAAAGACAAAATCCTGGGAAACCAAACCCTACTCCATGAGTAGCC
Organism: Bombina bombina; assembly: GCF_027579735.1. Classification (NCBI taxonomy): domain Eukaryota; kingdom Metazoa; phylum Chordata; class Amphibia; order Anura; family Bombinatoridae; genus Bombina; species Bombina bombina. The sequence goes on from NC_069500.1 coordinate 1,094,781,506, forward strand.
CCTGCAATCACACCAATAAAGATATTTACGCCATATCTTATGGTAAATCTTCCTAGTAACAGACTTACGTGCCTGAATTAAAGTATCTATAACCGAATCAGAAAAACCTTGCTTAGATAAAATTAAGTGTTCAATCTCCAAGTAGTCAGCTGCAGAGAAACTAGATTCGGATGAAGGAAGGGACCTTGAATGAGAAGGTCTTTCCTCAATGGTAGCTTCCACGGTGGCTGAGATGACATGCCCACCAGATCCACATACCAAATCCTGCGAGGCCATGCAGAGGCAATGAGGATTACCAACGCCGTCTCCTGTTTGACTCGAGCAATCACCCTGGGAAGGAGAGAAAACGGAGGGAATACGTAAGCTAGGCTGAAAGACCAAGGCACTGCTAGGGCATCTAACAGCTCCGCCCGCGGTTCCCTGGACCTGGACCAATATCTCGGAAGCTTGGCATTCTGACGAGATGACATGAGATCCAACTCCGGCCTGCCCCACCTGAGAATCAGGTTGGAAAATATCTCCGGATGGAGTTCCCATTCCCCCGGATGAAATGTCTGCCTGCTCAGAAAATCTGCCTCCCAGTTTTCCACCCCTGAAATGTAGATCGCCGACAGATGACTCCGCCCACTGTATTATCTTGGCTACTTCTATCATTGCTAAGGAACTCCTTGCTCCTCCCTGATGATTGATGTAAGCTACCGTCATTATGTTGTCCGACTGAAATCTGATGAATTTGGCCGAAGCCAACTGAGGCCAAGCCCGAAGAGCATTGAATATTGCTCTCAACTCCAGAATATTGATGGGAAGTAGAGACTCCGCTGGAGTCCATACACCCTGAGCCCTTAGGGAGTTCCAAACTGCTCCCCAACCTAACAGGCTGGCATCCGTTGTCACTATCACCCATGAGGGTCTGCTGAAGCACGTCCCCTGGGACAACCACCATAGAAGAGAATCCCTTGTCTCCTGATCTAGATATATTAGAGGAGACAGATCTGTATAATCTCCATTCCACTGCCTGAGCATGCTCAATTGCAGAGGCCTGAGATGAAACCGTGCAAATGGTACAATGTCCATTGCCGCCACCATCAATCCGATTACCTCCATGCACTGAGCCACTGACAGACGAGGATTGGACTGAATGGTTGGACATGTATTCAGAATTTTTAACTTTCTGACCTCCGTCAGAAAAATCTTCATTGAAATAGAGTTGATAACAGTCCCCAGAAAGGGCACCCTTGTCTGAGGAACTAACAAACTCTTTTCCAGGTTTATCTTCCACCCGTGGGTCCTTAAGAAGGAAAGCACAATGTCGGTATGGGACCTTGCCAGTTGAAATGATCACGCCTGGATCAATATATCGTCCAGATAAGGCACAACCACTATGCCCCGCGGTCTTAGAACCGCCAATAAAGACCCCAGAACTTTTGTGAAAATTCTGGGCGCCGTTGCCAAACCGAAAGGGAGAGCCACAAACTGATAATGTTTGTCCAGAAAGGCAAACCTCAGGAACTTGTGATGATCTCTGTGGAATCCACTGTTGAAATAAATTGACCCTCCTGGATCGATGGAAGAATGGTGCGAATGGTTTTCATCTTGAAAGATGGAACCCTGAAAAACTTGTTTAGACTCTTGAGATCTAAGATAGGTCTGAAAGTTCCCTCTTTTTTGGGAACTACAAACAGATTTGAGTAAACCCCTGTCCCTGTTCCTGAATTGGAAGGGGACAAATTACTCCCATGGAGAAGAGGTGTTTTACACAGCATAAGAACGCCTCTCTTTTTATCCGGTCTACAGATAATCATGAAAGGAAAAACCTTCCTCTGGGGGAAGAATGTTTGAATTCCAGTTTGTATCCCTGAGACACTATATCTATTGCCCAGGGATCCTGAACATCTCTCATCCAAGCCTGGATGAAGAAAGACAGTCTGCCCCCTACTAGATCCGGTCCCGGATCGGGGGCCAACCCTTCATGCTGACTTTGGAGCAGCAGCAGGCTTATTGGATTGTTTACCCTTGTTCCAAGACTGGTTTGGTCTCCAGGTAGACTTGGCTTGCGAATAGTTCCCCTTCCTGCTTTGAGGAGGAGGAAGGGGGATTTCCCTTGAAATTCCGAAAGGAACGAAAATTACTCTGTCGACCTCTCTGTTTGGATTTCTTATCCTGAGGGAGGAGATGACCCTTGCCTCCCATGATGTCAGAAATAATTTCTTTCAAGTCAGGTCCGAACAAGGTCTTTCCCTTGTAAGGAATAGCCAAAAGCTTATACTTGGATGACACATCCGCAGACCAAGATTTCAACCATAAGGCTCTGCGTGCTAAGATGGAGAACCCCAAACTCTTAGCCGCCAATTTGGTAATCTGCAGAGAAGAGTCAGTAAAAAATGAATTAGCCAATTTAAGTGCTTTATTCCTATCTTGTATCTCTTCCAAAGAAGTCTCAGTTTTAAGAGATTCTTCCAGAGCATCAAAACAATAAGCAGCCACACTTGTAACGTAACAATGCAGGCTGCCGGTTGCAATAGCAACCCCTGATGAACATAGATTTTCTTAAGGAGACCCTCTAATTTCTTATCCATAGGGTCCTTGAAAGCACAACTATCCTCGATAGGAATAGTAGTTCGTTTAGCCAAGGTGGAAATAGCACCTTCCACCTTAGGGACCGTCTGCAGTTTTGAGTCCAGTCCAGTGGTACACAGTAATGGGGATAACCCTAACAATAAAGAATTTTTCCCCATTAACAAATAAGGGATATATACAGCTACTTCTCAGTTAAAGGGACAGTCAAGTCCAAAAAAAACGTTCATGATTTAAATAGGGTATGCAATTTTAAACAACTTCCTAATTTACTTTTATCACCAATTTTGCTTTGTGCTCTTGGTATTCCTAGTTGAAAGCTAAAACTAGGAGGTTCATATACTAATTTCTTAGACCTTGAAGACTGCCTCTAATCTGAATACATTTTGACTACTAGATGGCATTAGTTCACATGTTTCATATAGATAACATTGAACTAATGCACGTAAACTGACCTAGGACTGAGCACTGATTGGCTAAATTGCATGTCTGTCAAAAGAACTGAAATAAGGGGGCAGTCAGCAGAAGCTTAGATACAAGATAATTACAGAGGTAAAAAGTATATTAATATAACTGTGTTGGTTGTGCAAAACTGGGGAATGGGTAATAAAGCGATTATCTTTCTTTTTAAGCAACAAAAATTCTGGTGTTGACTGTCCCTTTAAGGGTATGTCCCAGAAAAGTAAAAAGCTGCACATACCTCTATGCTGTGCGACAGCATGACAGTCCCCACACGATCAAGAGGTCCTTTTTCTCCTCCTGTAGTTCTGTGGAGACATACAGGGTCTTAGTTAATATCTGCTAAGACCATCATTTGCAGGGCAGCACTCAGTATGGGAGGCGCAGAGAGAATTGGAATTCCCCTAGTTCCCATTGCTTTAAAGCTACCTGTAGCTCTGCTCCAGAGGCCAACAAGGAATACAGCTACACCTTGAATAAAATAGCACTCACTGGTACCATTTTAAAAATAATAAACTCTTGATTGAAGAATCTAAACACCTCACTTTACCTCTTCCTATCACTAACACAGGCAAAGAGAATGATTGAAGTGGGAGGGAAGGGAGGGAGGGAGGAGCTATATATACAGCTCTGCTGTGGTGCTCTTTGCCTCCTCCTGCTGACCAGGAGGTGATATCCCACAAGGATGAAATCCGTGGACTCATTGTATCTTAAAAAAGAAAAAGCAGTATCTTTCATAAATCCATAACTATACAGTACCTCATGATAATATATATATATATATATATATATACATATATAAACATATACATACACACACATACACATATATGGATTAAAGTATCTTATATAAACAAATAGTGGCCTGCATAATTATACAGCAACATGGAGACAGGGAATAGGGATACAGGACAATGAGCAATGGGGCTTTAAATAGATCCAATGTTGTCCTCCTTACACAAACTATAACAAGAAGTAATGATAGAGCAGTCATACAGTCTTCAACTCCAGAGAAGACAGAAAGCAAGTCAACCCTAACAAAGTGCATCTAGGCTTTCAGTTAACTTATCAGTATCTGGGACATAGTAACCATACCTGCAAGTTAACATTAAGAAAATGTAACCAAACATTTGTGGTTGCAAAAATCTTTCCTACTGGGAATATTCTCAGACACAGTTCTTTCATCTATTTGAACAAATGAGTTCTTATTCTAATCAATACTGGAGTTTGGTTTCAAAAGGGGTGATAAAATTTGCTTTAAAACCACCAGCTACATGCTGAGCAGATGATTTCTATTAGGGTTCAGTTACATTCATGTACACAGGGGCAGCATAAAGTATATTCTGTTAGCACACAGTTGGCTTGACAACTCTAGACCTATAGACAAATGGCAGCTGTTGCCCTCTAAGGTCTGAAGTCAAGTCCCAAGAGATTTGCAATTTCAAATGGAAAAAATAAGGCTTGTTCATTAGACGTTGCTATAGAGAAACCTGGATAACACTTCCATTACACAGAAGGGACAATTATTTCTACTATACAACAAATATGTGCAACACTACTTAATTTCCATAGTACATTAAAAAAAACTTGGGGATCATTAAAGGGATAGACAGTTTAAAAAATAAATGTGCATGGGTACATTTTGATTGTAAAATAGAAGCATTTTTGCAATATACTTTCATTAGCAAAAATGCTTCTAGTAAAAGTTATTACCGTTTATCCTGTAAAGGCCTTTGCCAGTATTCAAACACCATGCCTGCTGAGAGAGTCAGCAGTGGCTTGTATGACACAAATGATGTCTTCAGAAGCAATACACAGCACCAGTAGCTCTCAGAGAGAAGGTGTGGTGTTTGAATACTGGTGCATGAGCCCTCACATGATATGTGCGTATGCTGCAGAAAACAGTAATGACTTTTATTGGAAGCATTTTTGCTAATCAAAGTATAGTTAACATTAAGATGCACCCATGCAAATTTATTTTTTGACCTATCTATTCCTTTAAGAAAGCAGCAATGATAGTGCAACTTTCCCATGTTTTAATGACAAGAGAAAACATATAGGAAATCAAATGCATATGTGGGCAATATTTCTAAAAACTTACTTTTTCACTAAATAATAATTTAACTTAAAACATAAGTAAAACATTAGGCAGTGTGTAATTTTTAAATTATACACTCACTGGGGAAAAAAAAAACTCTTTTGGACTGTGCAATTAGAATGAATTACTTGGCTGCCAGATATGTCCCCTTCTGCTAACCAACTTGTTAAAGGGATAGTAAAATTAAAATTGCTTTTCATGATACAATTAAATTTTAAACAACTTTCTAATTAACATCTGTTATCAATTTTGCTTTGTTCTCTTGATATATTTTGTTGAAAACCATATCTAAGCAAACTCACCTGATGTGTTCAAATAGTTCCTAATAGAGCATTATTATTATTTAACAAATAATACCAAGAGAATGAAGCATATTTGATAATAGAAGTAAACTGGAAAGTTATTTAAACCCTTTGATATGCATGACAAGCTATAGCTTGTCATGCGCATCACAGCCTGCAGGCGCATGATAATCCCTTTTCGTGATGCAGGGGGAATCGCTGTTTTCTGCAATCCCTGCCCTACAGACTGGGGATCATTGCTGGCCTAGTGGGAGGCACTCCCAGGCTTCACAAAGGGTCTGAACCAAGTAGCTGCAAGGGAGCTGGATGGGGGGGGGGGGAAGAGGTATTCAAACCCCTCAAACTCAGCCCTCTTAGTAGCTACAAACCTCTAAGACCCCTCATTTGAAAAATAATCATCAGCTGGTGGTTTTGGAGCAGTAATGTAATGCAGATCTTTTTTTTTTTTTTTTAAGTAAAAAAGCCCTTAGAAATTTGCTTGAGGACTTTACATTATATACACACACAATAAAAAAATAATCTGGTATGGGGGCACAAAGCTGACTGCCGAAACCGCAGGACACACACTCAGGAGCTCCTGGTTTTGCATAGCTTCTAGAGGTCAATGTATAGACTTTGTTAATGTTTGAGACCGATAAATGCGAGCCTAATAAGAAATAGTGCCTAATATTGCTCTGAAGAAGTGTAAAGTTGGTGCTGTGATTGCCTCATGACCTACGTTTTACAGGATAGCCGCAATGATGTTGATTGCAGATAACAAGGCCGTGGCTGTCAACTAGATATACTCTGATGTTCTTCTGGCCTAGGCTGCCGATTTCCACCCACCCAGGAAACTGAAAGAAGCCAATTGAGTTAGCGGGGTAACTTCAGATATCAATTTTGTGGAGTTTGCTGGCTCTATGTCACAGTCGATCCACAATATTGATTTGGAGGTCAGTTTGCAGACTGAGTGTCTCGCGGGTGATTATGTGGAGCACTGTATTGAGACCACTAATATACCAGCTGAGAACCTGGAAATCGCTAAGGGCCGGCAGCTGCAGGATATTTCAGAGAGGGAGCTGTTTCTGCCAGGCATAAGGTGGCTGGACTTTGAGGCTCAAAAGCATGTTATAGGTACTGAAGAGATGTTTATTGTGTGAAGAGACTGTCTCTGTATCTACTGTTAGAGTACCTTCTACTTCTTTAAGTACCAGTTCATATCCCCACAGTCAGGGCCGTCATCAGGGGGTGACTCCTGTCAGGGGCCCAATAGGCCAGGGGGGCCCTATGAGGCAAGAACTTTAAAAAAAGAGGGTACTACAGCAGAGTGCTAATTAAGCATGGGAAATGTTATTACAAGGAGTAAAGTATTAGCATTTGAGAGGATTTCTGAGTGTGCACTAAACCACTATGCACAGTGTGAGACAGACTTGGCACTTTGTTTGTACAGTGTGTGCCTGAGTCAGACGGCAGATCACTTTCATTTGCAGAGGAGGTAGGACTTACCTTAGCAAATGTTTTTTATTTCTTTGTGCAATTTCGGATTGTAACCAATGTGGTAGTAGTTGTATGGTGGGGCCAGGGGTCCATAAAAACACTTTTTTTAGCAGCAGTGTATTTATGATTATTTGAAGTGGGAACATTTGTACACTATATTTGAAGTGGTGCTCTTGGTTGGGGAAAATGGGGAAAAACAAACATATGTCAACCTTTTAAAAGTACTTTTCTTCATCTAGCCATCTACCCAGATCATTAATGTACAATTTTGAATTTACAGAATTATTTTTGTTTGCACATTTACAAATAGGATTCTTTAAAAAGTGATCTCTTCATTTCTGCAATTTTTTTTATCATGCATGTCACACACTGTTGATTTAGGCGATGCAAGGTGCATAAATGTTTCCTCCTGTGAGTGTTTCTGTGGGTGTCTGTGTTTATGTCTTTGTGCTTTGGTTTGTGTCTCTATGAGTGTGTACGTATTTTTTTTCTGTGGGTGTCTGTGAGGGTGGGTGTGTATGTCTTTGTGAGTTTTCCGTGGATGTCTGTGAGGGTGTGTGCATATGTCTGAGCTTTTTCTATGGGTGTCTCTGTGAGGGTGTGTGTATGTCTGTCTTTGTGTAACGAGACCTTTCCGGAAGTCACCAATCCACCATTTAACCTTTAAATTATTGTTTAGGCAGTTCAGGGCCCTTCCTTTTAGCCACTGCATGCTGTTATCATTTAGTTGGCATCTTACTTTACAAAAAGATAATCAAAACTCCATATTTTGTTTTCTAAATCTCCCTTTTTTACAAAACTGTAGTTTACCTCATTACTTGTCAGGTCAATGTAAACAAGAGTGTCTATATGTGAATCCTTATGTGTGAGTTTCAGTGTATGAGTGTGTCTGTGTGTATGTGTGTGTGTGTGTGTGTGTGTCTATGTTACTACCTTTACAACATTTCCAAGTTTAAATAGACACTTAAGAATAAAGTGCATATACGTTTAAGTCCATTGGTCAAAAATAGCACATGTCAAAGGAGGGGGGGACTGATCAATGGTGAAGTTAGGGGCCCCAAAATTTCTAGTGGCGGCCCTGGCTGCTGTTATACATTGATAACAACATACTCTATATTCTCAGAGAGAAGAACTCTGACAAAGGGCCCGGTGATCTAAAGTTCTTCACTCTGGCCAGATGATCAAAGAAGTCTCTTCAGCACGGAGAGGTCTCTCAGAACATTTTAGAAACTCAGTTTTACATTGAGAGAAGTTTCTCCCATTATGCACATTTCTGTAAGCGAAGGAAAAGCTCATATATTGCATTATAAGGTCTAATAAAAATAAATTTAAATAAAAAAAAAAGATTTTATGTGGTTTCTCTCCATGCTGGGGAGTTTATGACCATCAGGCCCACAGTGAGTAAATTATTGTATGACGAGAAGATCCAATTAGCAGACACTGCTTTTTTCTTATAGTAAGAATAAATCATACTTTTTCTATGCTTTGTTTCATTTAAATTTTAAATTGTATTTTATGGTCACAAGTGTAAGCTACAAATGCATGTAGGTTTAGAATGTTATACTGTAATTTGTGTAAGAATGCTTTCTAGATACGAGTGCTTTATCTGTCTTGAGTTTAGGGGAAAAGCTGTTAAACAATATTTATTACAGTAACAAATTTTAAATGTGCTATATGAAATTCATTAGTTCACTGTAATCTATTCCTGGATCAACATGCACATTATTGCCTGACAGGCTAATTCAAAAAAGCAATTACAACTCCATATCTTATGTAAAAAGACGACAGAGAGCAACTATGTTAAACCAGTTAAACAGAATGAAAATGCAAAGAAAACAGATTAAGGGTGATTTATTTAGAAATCAAAAGCTGAAGTTAAATTAAACCTAAAATAATAAAACAAGTCCTTTATTATTGTAGAGCAAGTAATCTCCTTGGATGTAAAAAAAAAACCAGGTAAACAAACCTACATTCTGTATAACAGATACATATATATATATATATACACACACACATATACATATACATAGTGGATATAAAAAGTCTACACACCCCTGTTAAAATGTCAGGTTTCTGTGATGTAAAAAAATGAGACAAAGATAAATCATTTCAGAACTTTTTCCACCTTTAATGTGACCGATAAACTACACAACTCAATTGAAAAACAAACTGAAATCTTTAAGGTGGAGGGAAGTAAACAAAAAAACTAAAATAATGTGGATGCATAAGTTATAACTTATAACTGGGGGTGTAGCCGTGTTCAGAATTAAGCAATCACATTCAAAACTACGTTAAATAAGAGTCATCATACACCTGCCATCATTTAAAGTGCCTCTGATTAACCCTGAATAAAGTTCAGTTGTTCTAGTAGGTCTTTCCTGACATTTTCTTAGTTGCATCCTACACAAAAGCCATGGTCCGCAGAGAGCTTCCAAAGTATCAGAGGGATCTCATTGTTAAAAGGTATCAGTCAGGAGAAGGGTACAAAAGAACTTCCAAGACATTAGATATACCATGGAACACAGTGAAGACAGTCATCATCAAGTGGAGAACATATGGTACAACAATGACATTACCAAGAACTGGATGTCCCTCCAAAATTGATGAAAAGACAAGAAGAAAACTGGTCTGGGAGGCTACCAAGAGGCCAACAACATTAAAGGAGCTGCAGGAATATCTGGCAAATACTGGCTGTGTGGTACATGTGACAACAATCTCCCGTATTCTTTATATGTTTGGGCTTTGGGGTAGACGGCAAGACGGAAGCCTTTTCTTACAAAGAAAAACATCCAAGCCCAGCTAAATTTAGCAAAAACACATTTGAAGTGTCCCAAAAGCATGTGAGAAAAGGTGTTATGGTCTGATGAAACCACGGTTGAACTTTTTGGCAATAATTCCAAAAGATATGTTTGGCGCATAAACAACACTGCATATCACCAAAAGAACACCATACCCATGCCCAGCCAGAGTCCAAACCTGAATCCAATCGAAAATCTGTGGGGTGATCTGAAGAGGGCTGTGCACAGGAGATGCCCTCGTAATCTGACAGATTTGGAGTGTTTTTGCAAAGAAGAGTGGGAAAATCTTGCAAAGTCAAGATGTGCCATGCTGATAGACTCATACCCCAAAAGACTGAGTGCTGTAATAACATCAAAAGTTGCTTCAACAAAGTATGGTCCGTAGTGCAGAGAGAAACGGAAACCGGAAAGGTTACTCAGCTGTGCAGTGTCTTTCGTGCTTAATCAAGATATCCACGGTATGCCTCCCTGGTTCGACTCAATACTTTTGGGGTCCCAAACACTTTTTGCACAAGGATCCTCTTGAGTAGGTCCGCTACTGGATAGTACTTGCCTCCTGGTGTAGCTGCTCACTCTCTTCTAGAATCATCATCCCCCTTCTCCTCTAACACACATATATATATATAGATAGATACACACACACACACATATACCGGTATATAGTCAAATAGCATGTAGTCCAGCACTCCAACCAGGTGGAGCAGCCACGACCTGGGTGCAATCCATATGAAAGAATTAAAGAAATCGGTGTGGAAGAAGGGCACTCTCAGGATTCGTATAGAGAAGAATATTTTCTTTATTCTTAGATCATTAATACATGGTCGACGTTTCGGCCCTCAGTTAGGCCTTCATCAGGACAGGTATAATCTGAAAGACAAACATATAGACAAATACTAGAAACATACAACAATTGGAACACCACACAACGTGACACAAACAACCTATATCACCATCACCAATATATTTAAAAACAGACTATGCAGTCTGATATGGGAATCTTCCAACTTTCAACAAAGGATACCCAAAGAACAAACCAAGGACATACAAGGCAGAAATACAAAAGAAAATAGTATGCTGAAATGAAAATAACAACAATGGCCAGAGACTATCAGGGAAAGTGAAATACAAATCATATACATACTATATACCAGTGTGTATAACAGAGCAATGGGGTATACACAACTCAATAATCCCATGTACTTATATTTGTAGGAGAATTCAATAAGTGCAAACACTAACGTGTATTGAGAACCAGGCTGGAAGTGGGCAAAGAAAAAAGGAAAGTATACAATTAACATAATAAGCCAACAGGACTACGACCAAAAACATAAAAAGAGAAACAATAGCAGAAGCGTGGAACACCTGCTAAGTGCTTACCAAAGCACGTAAAGCAGATAATGACAGGGCGCAAAAGGCAATCAAAATGAAAAAATTGTATATATAGTCATAGCAGGTGATAATAGCCAGTGTTGTACTTATGATAAAAGTAGAATAGATGAGGACCAAGTCCCACATAGTAGGACATCAAACGCAAAAGAAGCATGCGTGAATAACAATAACAGAGGTGCCAGTAAACAAACAGCGCCAAACTTCACATAACCCATTAATGTGTGGTACATGCTTGTAACACATAATATATATAATAAGTCAATCGGGTATAAATTATGTAGTGGCATTAATCAGGGCTGTGTGGTTCAAAATAAATGAGCTAGCAAGAAAGTCCAAATACTTTTAAACTGCCGAGTGGCAACGATCATAGATCCATACAGGCGAGTGAAGGTGGATTCAAGACAACGCCTTAAATAGGGGGAGCCATAGAGGCAATTAGTCTGTGATAGGGTGAGCTCAGCCAACACCTACCGTGGTTATGGCAACCGGACAGCTGATCATGTAAAGCATTGTGAAACACCTAACAACCGATGTTACAGGGGAGCGAAACACAGCAACCCGAAGCGAAAAATAATAAATAAGTAAACACACTGTCAGCATACAAAGACGGACACCACAAAAACAACCCTACATGGGAAACATAGCATCACATCACGCCAAGCACAACACAGGCAAAACAACCACATATGGAACACCGCCATCAACAGGACACACAAACACACCCCAGAGCACTGGGCGCGTGTATACATGAGAAGGGATCAATATACTAGCACAGCGGGGGCTCTGCAGAGTGCATTGTTCAGATAGAAGCAGCGTTAAGACGAGCACAAATACAGGGGTTCAAACACCAAACGGCCGCTATAGACTTAGAGGGCACACACGCCAGTAATCAAACGCACCCATCTGGTGCAGGTGAGAAGTATATGCCATGTCTAGAATAAACAACCATATATCCAAAAGCAAAGGGCAAGACATCTGAGCTTGGATGCGGAAGCCCTGATAGACAGATACATATATATCAAGAGTCAGAACCTGTAGATGATGTCAGAAGGGGACAGCATAGAGATCCAGGGTAGAGAGCTAACACTATAAACATAGTAGTGAAGGCCACGACTGGCACATACATACAGATACGTGTAACCCTGCTGTGAATGACACATACACATACGTCCAAGAGTTTATATCACATCTGAAGGGGACAGCAACAACTGCCCAAGCAGACTGCAAAATACTCTAAACCTAGATATGAAAGCCCCAGCTGGCGCATAACTCAAAAAGTTAGTACGCCTGCAAATGATTACATTTACATATACGTCAAAATTCAATTATACCTTGCACAACCCAGGGGATAACCAGAATGGTGATATAGTGCACATACCTCCAAGATTAACACAAATATCAGCGGTAAGAGAAATCACATAAGGTCAATCATACTGTTAGTTGAAAAGACAGAACTGTAAGCAAACATGAAAATACAAAGATGCAGGGTACAAGTAGACAATGAATGCAGAGTATACAACAAAGACATGAGCTAATAATGAAATAATGATAATAAAGGGACATCATCCGCCGCAGCATTGGTACCCTAGAGAAAAGAGAATAGAAGCGAAAACAAAGATACTAAAGAAGCAAACAGAGCTCAAAAAAATAGAGAAATCTAAATGGGCATTAAGTCCATTTGGGCTCAAAGTGTTTAATCGATATATCCATTTGGATTCACACTTTAATAGTTCTTGGTTGCGGTCACCACCTCTCTTCAGAGGTACCACTGTGTCAATCAACATGGCACGGAGAGAGGCGATGGGATGCTTATGTTCCAGAATCTCCGTGCCATGTTGATTGACACAGTGGTACCTCTGAAGAGAGGTGGTGACCGCAACCAAGAACTATTAAAGTGTGAATCCAAATGGATATATCGATTAAACACTTTGAGCCCAAATGGACTTAATGCCCATTTAGATTTCTCTATTTTTTTGAGCTCTGTTTGCTTCTTTTAGTATCTTTGTTTTCGCTTCTATTCTCTTTTCTCTAGGGTACCAATGCTGCGGCGGATGATGTCCCTTTATTATCATTATTTCATTATTAGCTCATGTCTTTGTTGTATACTCTGCATTCATTGTCTACTTGTACCCTGCATCTTTGTATTTTCATGTTTGCTTACAGTTCTGTCTTTTCAACTAACAGTATGATTGACCTTATGTGATTTCTCTTACCGCTGATATTTGTGTGAATCTTGGAGGTATGTGCACTATATCACCATTCTGGTTATCCCCCGGGTTGTGCAAGGTATAATTGAATTTTGACGTATATGTAAATGAAATCATTTGCGGGCGTACTAACTTTTTGAGTTATGCGCCAGCTGGGGCTTTCATATCTAGGTTTAGAGTATTTTGCAGTCTGCTTGGGCAGTTGTTGCTGTCCCCTTCAGATGTGATATAAACTCTTGGACGTATGTGTATGTGTCATACACAGCATGGTTACACGTATCTGTATGTATGTGCCAGTCGTGGCCTTCACTACTATGTTTATAGTGTTAGCTCTCTACCCTGGATCTCTATGCTGTCCCTTTCTGACATCATCTACAGGTTCTGACTCTTGATATATATGTATCTGTCTATCAGGGCTTCCGCATCCAAGCTCAGATGTCTTGCCCTTTGCTTTTGGATATATGGTTGTTTATTCTAGACATGGCATATACTTCTCACCTGCACCAGATGGGTGCGTTTGATTACTGGCGTGTGTGCCCTCTAAGTCTATAGCGGCCATTCGGTGTTTGAACCCCTGTATTTGTGCTCGTCTTAACGCTGCTTCTATCTGAACAATGCACTCTGCAGAGCCCCCGCTGTGCTAGTATATTGATCCCTTCTCATGTATACACGCGCCCAGTGCTCTGGGGTGTGTGTTTGTCCTGTTGATGGCGGTGTTCCATATGTGGTTGTTTTGCCTGTGTTGTGCTTGGCGTGATGTGATGCTATGTTTCCCATGTAGGGTTGTTTTTGTGGTGTTCGTCTTTGTATGCTGACAATGTGTTTACTTATTTATTATTTTTCGCTTCGGGTTTCTGTGTTTCGCTCCCCTGTAACATCGGTTGTTAGGTGTTTCACAATGCTTTACATGATCAGCTGTCCGGTTGCCATAACCACGGTAGGTGTTGGCTGAGCTCACCCTATCACAGACTAATTGCCTCTATGGCTCCCCCTATTTAAGGCGTTGTCTTGTATCCACCTTCACTCGCCTGTATGGATCTATGATCGTTGCCACTCGGCAGTTTAAAAGTATTTGGAGTGAAGCAAACAGTAAACGCAGCCTGTCAATCCCCCGCAAACCGGAAGTCCGTTCCAGAGAACAAACCGCTATGCAATGCGGTATGGAAAAAAGGTTCCCAATTCAAGGCAGTATAGCACGGAGAGCCGTAGCCAGAGGGCAGAGGATCAGAATGCCAGGTAAGAGACAATAGATAGGAAGGCGGCAGACTCTCAATCCCAAATATACATGTATATTTGGGATTAAGAGTCTGCCGCCTTCCTATCTAAAAGTATTTGGACTTTCTTGCTAGCTCATTTATTTTGAACCACACGGCCCTGATTTATGCCACTACATAATTTATACCCGCTTGACATATATATTATGTGTTACAAGCATGTACCACACATTAATGAGTTATGTGAAGTTTGGCGCGGTTTGTTTACTGGCACCTCTGTTATTGTTATTCACGCACGCTTCTTTTGCGTTTGATGTCCTACTATGTGGGACTTGGTCCTCATCTATTCTACTTTTATAATAAGTACAACACTGGCTATTATCACCTGCTATGACTATATATACAATTTTTACATTTTGATTGCCTTTTGCGCCCTGTCATTATCTGCTTTACGTGCTTTGGTAAGCACTTAGCAGGTGTTCCACGCTTCTGCTATTGTTTCTCTTTTTATGTTTATGGTCGTAGTCCTGTTGGCCTATTATGTTAATTGTATACTTTCCTTTTTTCTTTGCCCACTTCCAGCCTTGTTCTCAATACACGTTAGTGTTTGCACTTATTGAATTCTCCTACAAATATAAGTACATGGGATTATTGAGTTGTGTATACCCCATTGCTTTGTTATACACACTGGTATATAGTATGTATATGATTTGTATTTCACTTTCCCTGATAGTCTCTGGCCATCGTTGTTATTTTCATTTCAGCATACTATTTTCTTTTGTATTTCTGCCTTGTATGTCCTTGGTTTGTTCTTTGGGTATCCTTTGTTGAAAGATGGAAGATTCCCATATCAGACTGCATAGTCTGTTTTTAAATATATTGGTGATGGTGATATAGGTTGTTTGCGTCACGTTGTGTGTTGTTCCAATTGTTGTATGTTTCTAGTATTTGTCTATATGTTTGTCTTTCAGATTATACCTGTCCTGATAAAGGCCCAACTGAGGGCCGAAACGTCGACCATGTATTATTGATCTAAGAATAAAGAAAATATTCTTTTTTATACAAATCCTGAGAGTGCCCTTCTTCCACACCGATATATATATATATATATATATACACTGAATCCAAGTAGTGCACTCTCACTTGCCAACCATAAACATAGACCAGGGTGCTTAAAGTAATATTCAATCAAGTCAGGTAATAAGCACTCACTGGATTTAAGCACAGCACACTTTATTAGGCAGTGACGTTTCGGGGCATTCACCCCTTCTTCAGACAACCCAAAATGTGATACAAGCAGTGTTAAATACCCAGCAAACCCCTCCCCCATCTTAATTCAGCCAATCCAATACATCAAATCAAATCAATAGGAGATGTATACAAACATATCATCAAAGCAAATCAAAATCAGTGTATTGTCATCAATAGTACAAAAGATGTGCACGGTTTAGTAAAACTAATGTGATGTGATATTATGAAAAAGTGACAACATAAGTGGATATGGATCAATGTCAAAATCGGCATTGTTGTTCAATACACCCTCTTTAGCGCACATCAAGGATTTAGCATATATATATATATATATATATATATATATACACACAGTGATACTTGGCAAACATTTAAAGTCTATAAGCCCCTCCCCTCATGTACACAAAATTGCGCCAAAACCAATTACTATGATAACCCAGTAAAATGTAAAACAAATACACTTCATGTAGTGTGATTATATCAAATACAAAATAAACCTATACAACCTAATAGCAAGTGCACATACTCTGTTTGCATTGCAATATTAGCTCCATCTCTCGTTATATAAAACGGACATTGTTGCCAATTATGGTATACAGGTCCATACTTGACCTATTTTGTATAACATTTCATATAAGAAATAACATCAGCATAGCGTAAGAATATATAATATCCTAAAGGAGGAGGATCATAACACAAAAAAAGCTTAATTACTTTTGCTCGTGTATTTTTTTTATCTGCTGTGAACCTAAGTACTGCACAATATCACATTTATTATTGTACATAGTTGTGGGCGCTTCTGTTAAAAGCGCTCATATAAACAATTCACTGATCATAGTAAATAAAACAGTGTCTTACCTATTGCAACTATTCAACTGTGACATAGTTACACTCACGTTCTACAGGGCATAGAGAAAATGTTTACTGGGGCTACGGAGGGTCACATGGGGCAAAATACCTCCATTGAGTTTAGATAAATATCAGAACCTACTGGAGATGTAGCAGAATTTTAATGTAAAGGAGTGAGCAGAGATGAACATGAATTGCAATATATAAAATTACACTTGCTGCAGCGTTACTATTATCTATTGGAAAATACATAGTTAGCTTTTGCTTAGCCAAATTGTTAGACGCCCTGCAGGAGATTATTTGTTCTGCAACCACTGTTTAAGCTAATTAAATTGTTTCACTATCCATACATGATTTATTCTGCATACAAAAACCCCCCACTATCTTATCATAATAACTTCATGCTCATAACGTAACATGTTGAATATATAGTATCACCTGTACATTGTATTCATAGCATTATTTGCAATAGACATTATTTGCAATATTAAGTTACTCTCCTGAGCCAAAGAGAGTTGTCACTGTAGATGATATTAAACCCCCTTTAACAAATGGCAATCTGTATCATGTGACAGTCATCAGCCAATCACAAATTCATATTCAGTAGGAGCTGGTGACTCAAAAAGTGTAAATATAAAAAATTGTGCACATTTTGTTAACGGAAATTGGAAAGTTGTTGAAAACTCCAAGCTCTATCTGACTTGAATGTCCCTTTAAGTTAGAAGTGCTTAATAGATATGTAAAGTTAGTCATGTTTCCGTAACAATATTAATGAATTTAAAGGGACATGAAATGAAAAAGAAATTGATCTGATGACTGGCAATCAACAGTGTAATTATAAAATAATCTATTTGTTTAATCATTTCAAAGTGAGCTCCACAACAGCAATGCACTACTAGGATCTAGTAGAACACATCTGTCGAACCAATGGAAATAGGCATATGTGTAAACCAAATCACAAGCTAGCTCCCACAGTAGTGCATTACTGCTCTACCTTGGTAATTATGCTTTTCAACAAATGACACCAATAGCAAAACAAATTTGATAAGAGTTAAATTGAATGTTGTATCTGAACCATTAAGGATTAACTTGGATTTTTATGTTCCTTTAAAAAAAAAAAAAAAAAAACACCACCATCTCCAATGTACCACCTAGCATGCTGAGAACTCAAAGCATTAGGGGTCTTCTGCCAAAATGTCACCTGCAACATTTATCAGCCAATGGCAAATTTGTGGCTCATGACGTAGAGGATGAAAACCACAGAAAAATGTATAAACACCAACTATCATACTTATTTGTATGTGGTAGTAAAATGTAACCTGCCAATCTACCTTCAAAACAGAATAAGATTATATCTAAAAAGATGATTAAATATTTCATCTTAAAAAAATTCCATGAGGTTCTATTTTGGTTTGAACTTTTGGACATTTATTTCTTAGATGATCAGATTTGAACAAATATGTTGTAACACAGTAGGAAGCCAAATTAAAACACACATTATTTTGAACAGTCTCCACATTTAGAGTTTTACTTCCTGTCAGGAAGAATTCCATTTCACTGCATAGCCCTAGCAGCAGGGAACTACCAGAATTAAGTGCCAGTTGATATTACTTTGTTTTGCATCAACTACCCTTGAGAATTACCTTCAAAGAAGTTTCTAAGAGGTCAGCATGGTCTCATCCTTCTGACTAGACTGCTAAACCGCAGGATATGCTCCTTTTTCGATGAATTTCACCTTAAACTGTGGTGTTTTTTGAACCCTAGTGTGCTGGAGACTGAACATGGAGCCACACATTTAAAAAAAATTGTATTTTTACACCTATATGATCTTATTTTTCAGCTTTCAACAGATACAATGTGTGCCTGTGTCCCTTTAAATTGTCCTCACTCCATGCTGCCTTCTTGACTTAGCAATGAATATGTAATTACACAGCAATACACAGCCAGACCTTTGGAAAAATGGGCAATAAAATAAGTATTTTAATAATCAAAAACAGAATTTATGTTTACCTGATAAATTACTTTCTCCAACGGTGTGTCCGGTCCACGGCGTCATCCTTACTTGTGGGATATTCTCTTCCCCAACAGGAAATGGCAAAGAGCCCAGCAAAGCTGGTCACATGATCCCTCCTAGGCTCCGCCTACCCCAGTCATTCGACCGACGTTAAGGAGGAATATTTGCATAGGAGAAACCATATGATACCGTGGTGACTGTAGTTAAAGAAAATAAAATATCAGACCTGATTAAAAAACCAGGGCGGGCCGTGGACCGGACACACCGTTGGAGAAAGTAATTTATCAGGTAAACATAAATTCTGTTTTCTCCAACATAGGTGTGTCCGGTCCACGGCGTCATCCTTACTTGTGGGAACCAATACCAAAGCTTTAGGACACGGATGAAGGGAGGGAGCAAATCAGGTCACCTAAATGGAAGGCACCACAGCTTGCAAAACCTTTCTCCCAAAAATAGCCTCAGAAGAAGCAAAAATATCAAACTTGTAAAATTTGGTAAAAGAGTGCAGTGAAGACCAAGTCGCTGCCCTACATATCTGATCAACAGAAGCCTCGTTCTTGAAGGCCCATGTGGAAGCCACAGCCCTAGTGGAATGAGCTGTGATTCTTTCAGGAGGCTGCCGTCCGGCAGTCTCGTAAGCCAATCTGATGATGCTTTGAATCCAAAAAGAGAGAGGTAGAAGTTGCTTTTTGACCTCTCCTTTTACCAGAATACACAACAAACAAGGAAGATGTGTGTCTAAAATCCTCTGTAGCATCTAAATAGAATTTTAGAGCGCGAACAACATCCAAATTGTGCAACAAACGTTCCTTCTTCGAAACTGGTTTCGGACACAGAGAAGGCACGACTATCTCCTGGTTAATGTTTTTGTTAGAAACAACTTTTGGAAGAAAACCAGGTTTAGTACGTAAAACCACCTTATCTGCATGGAACACCAGATAAGGAGGAGAACACTGCAGAGCAGATAATTCTGAAACTCTTCTAGCAGAAGAAATTGCAACGGAATGTAAGGGTTCAAACGGAACCCCCTGAAGAACTGAAAGAACTAAGTTGAGACTCCAAGGAGGAGTTAAATGTTTGTAGACAGGCTTGATTCTAACCAGAGCCTGAACAAAGGCTTGAACATCTGGCACAGCTGCCAGCTTTTTGTGAAGTAACACAGACAAGGCAGAAATCTGTCCCATCAAGGAACTTGCAGATAATCCTTTTTTCAATCCTTCTCGAAGGAAGGATAGAATCTTAGGAATCTTAACCTTGTCCCAAGGGAATCCTTTAGATTCACACCAACAGAAATATTTTTTCCAAATTTAGTGGTAAATGTTTCTAGTTACAGGCTTTCTGGCCTGAACAAGAGTATCAATAACAGAATCTGAGAACCCTCGCTTTGATAAGATCAAGCGTTCAATCTCCAAGCAGTCAGCTGGAGTGGGACCAGATTCGGATGTTCGAACGGACCTTGAACAAGAAGGTCTCGTCTCAAAGGTAGCTTCCATGGTGGAGCCGATGACATATTCACCAGATCTGCATACCAAGTCCTGCGTGGCCACGCAGGAGCTATCCAGATCACCGACGCCCTCTCCTGATTGATCCTGGCTACCAGCCTGGGGATGAGAGGAAACGGCGGGAATACATAAGCTAGTTTGAAGGTCCAAGGTGCTACTAGTGCATCTACTAGAGTCGCCTTGGGATCCCTGGATCTGGACCCGTAGCAAGGAACCTTGAAGTTCTGACGAGAGGCCATCAGATCTATGTCTGGAATGCCCCATAGTTGAGTGATTTGGGCAAAGATTTCCGGATGGAGTTCCCACTCCCCCGGATGCAATGTCTGACGACTCAGAAAATCCGCTTCCCAATTTTCCACTCCTGGGATGTGGATTGCAGACAGGTGGCAGGAGCGAGTCTCCGCCCATTGAATGATTTTGGTCACTACTTCCATCGCCAGGGAACTCCTTGTTCCCCCCTGATGGTAAATGTACGCAACAGTCGTCATGTTGTCTGATTGAAACCGTATGAACTTGGCCCTCGCTAGCTGAGGCCAAGCCTTGAGAGCATTGAATATCGCTCTCAGTTCCTATTTATCGGTAGAAGAGATTCTTCCCGAGACCAAAGACCCTGAGCTTTCAGGGATCCCCAGACCGCGCCCCAGCCCATCAGACTGGCGTTGGTCGTGACAATGACCCACTCTGGTCTACGGGAGGTCACCCCTTGTGACAAGTTGTCCAGGGACAGCCACCAACGGAGTGAGTCTCTGTATAGTCCCCATTCCACAGACTGAGCATACACAGTTGTAATGGTCTTAGATGAATGCGCGCAAAAGGAACTATGTCCATTGCCGCTACCATCAAACCTATCACTTCCATGCACTGCGCTATGGAAGGAAGAGGAACGGAATGAAGTATCCGACAAGAGTTTAGAAGTTTTGTTTTTCTGGTCTCTGCCAGAAAAATCCTCATTTCTAAGGAGTCTATTATCGTTCCCAAGAAGGGAACTCTTGTCGACGGAGATAGAGAACTCTTTTCCACGTTCACTTTCCTCCGTGAGATCTGAGAAAGGCCAGGACTATGTCCGTGTGAGCCTTTGCTTGAGGAAGGGACGACGCTTGAATCAGAATGTCGTCCAAGTAAGGTACTACAGCAATGCCCCTTGGTCTTAGCACCGCCAGAAGGGACCCTAGTACCTTTGTGAAAATCCTTGGAGCAGTGGCTAATCCGAAAGGAAGCGCCACGAACTGGTAATGCTTGTCCAGGAATGCGAACCTTAGGAACCGATGATGTTCCTTGTGGATAGGAATATGTAGATACGCATCCTTTAAATCCACCGTGGTCAAGAATTGACCTTCCTGGATGGAAGGATTGTTCGAATGGTTTCCATTTTGGACGATGGAACCTTGAGAAACTTGTTTAGGATCTTGAGATCTAAGATTGGTCTGAACGTTCCCTCTTTTTTGGGAACTACGAACAGATTGGGGTAGAACCCCATCCCTTGTTCTTTTAATGGAACAGGATGAATCACCTCCAGAAGATAACCTTGGGAGACTATTTCTAGCGCCCAAGGATCCAGAACATCTCTTGCCCAAGCCTGAGTGAAGAGAGAGAGTCTGCCCCCCACCAAATCCGGTCCCGGATCGGGGGCCCGCATCTCATGCTGTCTTGGGAGCAGTGGCAGGTTTCTTGGCCTGCTTTCCTTTGTTCCAGCCTTGCATTCTCCAGGCTGGATTGGCTTGAGAAGTATTACCCTCCTGCTTAGAGGACGTAGCACTTGGGGCTGGTCCGTTTCTGCGAAAGGGACGAAAATTAGGTTTATTTTTGGCCTTGAAAGACCTATCCTGAGGAAGGGCGTGGCCCTTGCCCCCAGTGATATCAGAGATAATCTCTTTCAAGTCAGGGCCAAACAGTGTTTTCCCCTTGAAAGGAATGTCAAGCAATTTGTTCTTGGAAGACGCATCCGCTGACCAAGATTTTAACCAAAGCGCTCTGCGCGCCACAATAGCAAACCCAGAATTTTTCGCCGCTAACCTAGCCAATTGCAAGGTGGCGTCTAGGGTGAAAGAATTAGCCAATTTAAGAGCACGAATTCAGTCCATAATCTCCTCATAAGAAGAAGAATTACTAATAATCGCCTTTTCTAGCTCATCGAGCCAGAAACGCGCGGCTGTAGTGACAGGGACAATGCATGCAATTGGTTGTAGAAGGTAACCTTGCTGAACAAACATCTTTTTTAGCAAACCTTCTAATTTTTTATCCATAGGATCTTGGAAAGTACAACTATCTTCTATGGGTATAGTGGTGCGTTTGTTTAGAGTAGAAACCGCCCCCTCGACCTTGGGGACTGTCTGCCATAAGTCCTTTCTGGGGTCGACTATAGGAAACAATTTTCTTTAAATATGGGGGGAGGTACGAAAGGTATACCGGGCCTGTCCCATTCTTTATTAACAATGTACGCCACCCGCTTGGGTATAGGAAAAGCTTCGGGGGGCCCCGGGGCCTCTAGGAACTTGTCCATTTTACATAGTGTTTCTGGAATGACCAGATAATCACAATCATCCAAATTGGATAACACCTCCTTAAGCAGAGCGCGGAGATGTTCCAACTTAAATTTAAAAGTAATCACATCAGGTTCAGCTTGTTGAGAAATTTTTCCTGAATCTGAAATTTCTCCCTCAGACAAAACCTCCCTGGCTCCCTCAGACTGGTGTAGGGGCCCTTCAGAAACAAAATCATCAGCGTTCTCATGCTCTTCAGTATTTTCTAAAACAGAGCAGTCGCGCTTTCGCTGATAAGTGGGCATATTGGCTAAAATGTTTTTGATAGAATTATCCATTACAGCCGTTAATTGTTGCATAGTAAGGAGTATTGGCGCGCTAGATGTACTAGGGGCCTCCTGTATGGGCAAGACTGGTGTAGACGAAGGAGGGGATGATGCAGTACCATGCTTACTCCCCTCACTTGAGGAATCATCTTGGGCATCATTTTTTCTAAATTTTTTATGACATAAATCACATCTATTTAAATGAGAAGGAACCTTGGCTTCCCCACAGTCAGAACACAATCTATCTGGTAGTTCAGACATGTTAAACAGGCATAAACTTGATAACAAAGCACAAAAAACGTTTTAAAATAAAACCGTTACTGTCACTTTAAATTTTAAACTGAACACACTTTATTACTGCAATTGCGAAAAAGTATGAAGGAATTGTCCAAAATTCACCAAAATTTCACCACAGTGTCTTAAAGCCTTAAAAGTATTGCACACCAAATTTGGAAGCTTTAACCCTTAAAATAACGGAACCGGAGCCGTTTTTATATTTAACCCCTTTACAGTCCCTGGAATCTGCTTTGCTGAGACCCAACCAAGCCCAAAAGGGAATACGATACCAAATAATGCCTTCAGAAAGACTTTTCTATGTATCAGAGCTCCACACACATGCAGCTGCATGTCATGCTGTTCTCAAAAACAAGTGCGCCATACCGGCGCGAAAATGAGGCTCTGACTATGATTAGGGAAAGCCCCTATAGGTGTCTAAAACAGTGCCTGCCGATATTATTTTACAAAAAATACCCAGATTAAATGATTCCTCAAGGCTAAATATGTGTAAATATGATCGATTTAGCCCAGAAAATGTCTACAGTCTTAATAAGCCCTTGTGAAGCCCTTATTTACTATCTGAATAAAAATGGCTTACCGGATCCCATAGGGAAAATGACAGCTTCCAGCATTACATCGTCTTGTTAGAATGTGTCATACCTCAAGCAGCAAAAGACTGCTCACTGTTCCCCCAACTGAAGTTAATTCCTCTCAACAGTCCTGTGTGGAACAGCCATGGATTTTAGTAACGGTTGCTAAAATCATTTTCCTCATACAAACAGAAATCTTCATCTCTTTTCTGTTTCAGAGTAAATAGTACATACCAGCACTATTTTAAAATAACAAACTCTTGATTGAATAATAAAAACTACAGTTAAACACTAAAAAACTCTAAGCCATCTCCGTGGAGATGTTGCCTGTACAACGGCAAAGAGAATGACTGGGGTAGGCGGAGCCTAGGAGGGATCATGTGACCAGCTTTGCTGGGCTCTTTGCCATTTCCTGTTGGGGAAGAGAATATCCCACAAGTAAGGATGACGCCGTGGACCGGACACACCTATGTTGGAGAAACCCTTATTTAATCATCACCTAGAAGTACAAGAGCAGCAGAGAGTGAAAAACAACAACATGAAATTGTTTCTTAAGTGATTTCATTTTCTTGTACACATTCCATGATCGCATTCTACATAAGAAATGTCCTCCTCCCTAGTCTACATAAACATCACACCTAAAGGGATCTCATTGGGATGCCGCTCTTCAGGTTTGTGTAAATAGCTGTAAAGCATTAAAGCTATAATTCTTAATTCAGATGCTTAATTAAATGTATGGCGGCAAACTACTACAACTTAAAGGGATATGAAACCCAATTTTTTTCTTTCATGATTCAGAAAAAGCATGGAATTGTAAACAACTTTCCAATTTACTCCTATTAACAAGTTGTCTTCGTTCTCTTGGTATCAATATTTGAACAACCAGGAACGTAAGCTTAAGAGCTGGCCCATTTTTGATTCAGTGCCTTGGGTAATGCTTGCTGATTGGTGGTTACATTTGGTATCCGTGGCATCAGGACACAGTATTAGTAGAAGGTAAATTCTGAGATGACCTTTTACGCTAGTTTGAAGGTGGGAGAGCCTCACAAACTGCAGCCTTGATTCATTGTTTCACACTGGCTGAAACATCATTAACATTCTCCTGTAATAAACATATGGAGGACTTTTTTTTGCAGCTGTAATAATGTTCTTCAGGTTAGGGTGAATGATACATTTTTGCAGCTGCTGCATTGCTCTATATTATTGTTGAATGCTTTTCTAAATATATATTTTATAACTGTAAAACAAAAAATGCAAAAAATGTAAAGCTCACATGATGTATTATACAGACAACCCTGAAGCACATTATACAGCTGTAAAAAAAAAAAAAAAAAGAAGGCAATATAACTAATCTGAGTGTGCACTGCTCCTGTCTTGGGCTTTGAAAATACTTGGCCAAAGAGGCGGAGCTTCAGTACCTGGCACCTATAAGCTATTAAAACAGGAAAACTGATTTAAAAAGAGCTGCAGGATCAGGATGAAATGCAATAACATAGTGAGTAGGTACTGTGCTTTTCTAGTTGTGTACAGCAGTTTAATGTCCCTTTAAAATGGAGAGTATACTCCAAAAAGTTTTTTTTTTTTTTTTTTTTTTTTTTTTTAAACATAGTTAAAACATTTACTACTCATTCCCCAGCTTTGCACAACCACCATTGTTATATCAATATACAGTACTTTATAAACTTTACATTCATGCATGTCACTAAGCCACTACAGACTGAATATTATCTCAGAGCATTTTATAGCTTGTCACAGCAAGACACTGCCGGTTCATGTGTGCCATATAGATAAACAATGTGCTCACTCCAGTGCAGTTATTCATGAGGCGGAACTAATTGGCTAAAAAACAAATCTGTAAATAGCACTGCAATAAAGGGCAGTCTGTAGAGGCTTAGATACAAGGTAATCACAGAGGTAAAATAATAATATAATAATAATATATAATAACAACAACACTGGGGAAAGGGTAATAAAGGGATTATCTTCTTAAACATTTTGGTGTATTGTCCCTTTAAACTTAAGTTTGACTTAAAGGGACAGTCTAGTCAAAACTAAACTTTCATGATTCAGATAGGGCATGCAATTTTAAACAACTTTCCAATTTAATTTTATCATCAAATTTGCTTTGTTCCCTTGGTGGTGTTTTTGAAAAGCTAAACCTAGGCAGGCTCAAACTGATTTCTAAACAGTTGAAAACCGCCTCCTAGCTCAGAGCATTTTGAAAGTTTATCACAGTTAGACTGTGCTAGTTCACATGTGTCATATAGATAACATTGTGCTCACTCCCGTGAAGTTATTTGGGAGTCTTCTCTGATTGACTACACTGCATGTCTGTCAAAGGCACTTAGATAAGGAGGTTGTCTGCAAAGGCTTAGATACAAGTTAATCACAGAGGTAAAAAGTATATTAATATAACTGTGTTGGTTATGCAAAAACAGGGAATGGGTAATAAAGGGATTATCTATCTTTTTAAGTAAGAAAAATGTTGGTGTAGACTGTCACTTTAACACAAAAAAGGGTAAAAGGAGACAGGATTTTTACATAAGGAGCTAGCCTAAATTACTTGATAAGACGTGTTTCCAAATAACATATGTCAATATAAACAGATCCGTGTGCGAGATGGAAGATACTTGTCATGCAAGTGACTTAGAAGTGAACTAGGCAATACATCCTATTGCACAGTGACCACATAGTAGCATGTTAGATTTAAAAAAAAAAAAAAAATTATAATTACACACACATATATATTTATTATTTTTTCTCCTATGGCCCCCGGCCAAAGGGAACAAGTCAATTTGTTTTATTGTGTATTGGGGAGTGAGGCCCTAGGTGAGGGGGGGCTACAATATAGAGGCTACTCAAATCTTATATAGATCTTAAGCTCCTGTTTTCCTCCATATACTGCTACACGTGCCAGAAGTACAAAAGGATATCCTCTAAGATTATCTGTACATACACAAAACCTTACTATATGTTATATATGCAGAGTGAACAAGCACTAATTAACCAAAAATTGAATGCACATATTTTACATCTCATACATCTTGCATTAAACCTTTGGGCCAGGAATAATCTCAACACATGGAGCTAGATAAACAAGAGTCCCAAAAGAGGTTGCATTGAGATTTTCCCGTGGTACTTTCTGCATTGGGAAAGTCCTATGATGCAAATATAACTAAATATTGAATATTGGGAACAAAACGTTATATATGTAGAGTGAACATGCAGTAACTAGCTATGAAAGAATACATTTCTTATATCTAGGGCAATCTCACATTAAGCTGCTGGGTCAGACGATCTCACTACATGGGTTTTGATAAGCAGAAGTCCAAGTCCCAAAAAAGTTGCATTGAGGATTTATTATGGTGCTTTCATGAATCAAAGAGTCAAAATCCGTATAAACAATCCACTTATATACCTGTATATGTTTGTGCCTTTTAGCTGCAGTAAAGTAAGATTTTGAGAATGGTTGAGCCAAAGCGTGCACAGATTCTCTCACCTTAACCTGCATGGTCAGGACAGTCCAAACTAACCCTGTATTTTGGGGTTGGGATCGCTGCCTAGTAGCCACCGCTATAGGCCAAATCTTCCAAAACAATAAATAGTACATTATAAAATACTTGTAAATCTAATAAAGATAACGATTACTTTAATGCCCCTTCAAAAGTGGTGGTTACAGCCAAGTGAGCACCTATGCAGAAGTCATGTAGATTTGGATGGCAGTGTATTAGCTGAGGGGTCTTCATATAAACAAAAAAAAATAATGTCAGACTTTTAGAAATACTATTAAACATACCCTGGAAAGTATAAGTCAGCATGTTTTTTGACCATTGATTATAAAATGTCAGATGCATTTTTTTTTTATAGATGTTAACTACTTGTTTAGAACAATTATTGTTATAATCACCATCATTTATCTGTAGAGTGCTAACAGATTATACAGTGCTTTAAAATGAAAAACAATTCTGAAATAATTACAAGAAACATAAAATGTAAAGTTTTTTTCATCGCAAGATGCGACAGCCCACTGCTCACTTAGTAAAACGTAGACCAGAAGAAGGCTCTAGTTTGTTTCCTGGGTGCAGTGCTACAGCTGCACTGCTGGATCTAAATAGCCTTTGAAAAATAATTTGCTTTAGGTGACAATGTGCTTTTAAAAACAAAATTTATGCTTACCTGATAAATTTCTTTCTTTACGGATAATGATGAGTCCACGGTATCCTCAATTACGGTTGGGAATATCACTCCTGGCCAGCAGGAGGAGGCAAAGAGCACCACAGCAAAGCTTTTAAGTATCCCTTCCCACAAACCTTAGTCATTCGACCGAAGGAAAATGGAGAAAAGGAGAAACACAAGTGCCTGAGGTTTATTAAAAAAAATGTATTTAAAAAAACAGGGCGGGACCGTGGACACACCATATCCGGAAAGAAAGAAATTTATCAGGTAAGCATAAATTTTGTTTTCTTTCCTAAGATATGGTGAGTCCATGGGATCCTCAATTACTGTTGGGAATTAATACCCAAGCTAGAGGACACAGAGGATAAGGGAGGGACAAGACAGGTAGACCTAAATAGAAGGCACCACCGCTTGAAGAACCTCTCTCCCTAAAGAAGTCTCAGTCGAGGCAAAAGTATCAAACTTGTAAAATTTGGAAAATGTATGCAGAGAAGACCAAGCTGCAGCCTTGCAAATCTGTTCCACAGAAGAGCCCAAGAAGAGGAAACAGCCCTAGAGGAATGAGCTATAATTCTCTCAGGAGGCCGCTGTCGCTCTCAACTCCAAGATGTTTTTAGGGAGAGCAGACTCCTCGAGTCCAGAGTCCCTGCATCTTTTACGAGTCCCAGACAGCTCCCCAGCCCAGAAGGCTGGCATCCATGGTCACAATCACCCAGGAGGGTCTTCAGAAACATGTTCCTTGTCACAGATGCTCTTGAGAAAGCCACCACGGAAGAGTCTCTTGTCGACTGATCTAGATCTATCTTCTGAGACAAATCCAAATAATCTCCATTCCATTGCCTTAGCATGCATAACTGTACAAAAGGAATGATGTCCATGGAAGTGACCATCAGACCAATTACCTCCATACCCTGAGTAGACTGAAGAGAGGCAAGAGGAGAGAATATTATGTCAGAAATATTTTCATCGATAGGGAATCTATTATGTTCCCTAGGAAAACCACCCTTGTAGCTGAAACAAGGGAACTTTTCCAGATTCACTTTCCATCCGTGGGAACGTAGAAAAGACAACAAGATCTCTGTATGAGAGAGTTTTCTTGTTGAAAAGATGGCACCTGAACCAATATGTCGTCCAAGTAGGGCGCCACTGCAATTCCCCGAACCCTGATCCCTGCCAAGAGAGCCTCCAGAACCTTTGAGAAAATTCCGAGAGCTGTGGCAAGGCCAAACCGAACAGCCACAAACTGAAAGTGTTTGTCTAGAAAGGCGAATCTCAGGAATTTGTGATGATCCCTATGGATGGGAACATGAAGGTATGCATCCTTCAAGTCTATGTTTGTCATGAACTGACCCTCTTGTACTAAAGGGAGGATGGAACGGATAGTCTCCATCTTGAAGGACGGTACTCTGAGAAACTTGTTTAGACACTTTAGGTCTAGAATTGGTCGGAAAGTTCCCTCTTTTTTGGGAACCACAAACAGATTGGAATAGAACCCTAGACCCTTTTCCAGTACTGGAACTGGAACTATCACTCCCAGGTTGAAAAGATCCTGAACACATTTCAAGAACGCCTCTCTTTTTATCTGGTCTGCAGGTAATCTTGAGAGGTGGAACCTGCCCCTGAGAGGAAAGGTCTTAAATTCCAATTTGTAACCCTGGGATACTATATCCACAGCCAAAGAAGTCCAAGGTAGTCAAAACCTCCTTTAACAATAAATTAAGGTGTTCAAGCTTAAATCTGAAGGAAACACCTTCAGCATCAGAAGAAGGAATTACACTGTCTGAATCTTCCTCATCAGACTTAAGAGGAAGAACCATCTGAGAAACATTACTAGAATCAGAAACCTTACTATCTGAATCTTTAACCTTCCTTTTGTGTTTCCCCTTTAACATAGGAAAAGTCTGCAAGAAATTGTGCTTTTTTCCCCGCTCCATCTTCCGCTAAAGCCAGTGGTGTGTCATGTGATCGGAAGCACTGCAATAAGGCGCGAAAGTGATTCACTTCCTGGTACACCACTTCAAAAGTACAGACACCCTGAGGAATTCATAGCGGAAACAAAAACCCACGCTAAACTGGCAACCATAACCCATAAGTTCTCCTTAGAGCAGCCCATTTCACAGAGAGAACAATAAGTCTCTACCAGAAAATATTTCAATAAAAATAATTCACCCATACAAAAAGGTTAATAAAGTCACATCATATGCAGTGGCTGCTCCATGCCCAGACTAATCCTTACTTAAGGATTACCTTGTCCCTTAATGAAATATATGCAGGAAAATACTTAATTGCATAAACTCCCCACCTGGAAGAAAAAGCACTTACCTGCCAAGTCCGCTGTCCGGCATGTAGACAGCTCACTAGGCATGCAAGGACACAGTTCCTCACAGGCACCTATACAAGAGAAAGAACAGAGTAAACCAACTCTAAATTTCTATACTAGGGCAGCAAAAATGTTAGGAACACACAGTAAGGCCCACTGCTTCAAAGCCACCACTAAACTACCCTTACTGAAGAGATTAACGTGGAGTACGGCTATACCCAATAAACTTGCTTGAACTAAAATTTCCATATTCTTCAGACACCAAAACTTCACCTCCTCCATGAACGAAGGTAAAGAGAATGACTGGGGATTGTGGGAAGGGGAGAGATACTTAACAGCTTTGCTGTAGTGCTCTTTGCCTCCACCATATCTTAGGAAAGAGACCCAATCTTACTAGGGATTAAACAATTATAACAATTATATCAATCTTTGGCCACAAAGTACAAACAAGAAATGCTTAAGAAAATAACCTCTAAACACAAGTGTATTTTCCCCAATAACAGATTCCCTTATAAGGTTGGGCAAGTTGTTCTCAAGCTTTTTACTTTCTAACACACTTGGATTACACTTCCAGTTTATGCAACACCCCTGATTTATATTCCGTCTTGCAGTGGTACCCCAAAAAGCATTATGGTTATAAAATTATAATTTAAAAAATATACTGTGAACTAGGAAGAATATGGAAATAGAGTAATAACTATTCAATAAATATGATGCTTCCATTATTCACAATTAAAATAAAAACTTGTATTATTAATTTTACCTCTCACTCTTTGTATCTATTGTTCGTTCAAATCTATGTTTCTATGAGAGCATACTGGGTAGTCTCTGAAGCATGCACATGTCTAGTGGAGCCTTCTTCAACTTCAGACAAAAGTAAGAGGGGTTCGTCCAGACCTCATACATTTTTTGGTTTCCCTTATTTATATAATAAAAACTGCACTCTCTATTCAGATCCCATTTCTCCTTAATGCATTTTCTACACATAGTGGTTTTAAATAATTTTGTTCCGGATTGGCTATATGGATGAAGATCTTTGTGTGCCAAGAAAAAAACTTTAGTGTGGGATCTGAAACTCCCAAATATATATATAGTACAATTTATTTTCCCATAGTCAAAGATAAAACAAATGAAAACTATATTGCTAATCTTTTCCTACTTTCTCTATAAAAACACCAAAAAGAATTCATGTTCAGACCAAAAATAACAATATAGTTTTCAGCAAACATTTAATGTATTGTAATAAAATAGGGCTAGGACACCATGTCATAGAAAATGTAGCTTAGTATTTCTCTGGATAACTGTTTTAGCTGACTGGATGGTGCTCATCCTATGCATTTCTTATAAATGGGAAAAGGATAGATGACCAGGCAGAAAGCTCAGACAATAACATGTGATTTACAGGGCATGAATGCTGCTACTGGAAGATTTATCTGACAGCACTCTCCGATAGTGGACTGCTGAGTATCCGATGGGATGATTTCTACTATGGAAAGTCTCCTAACAAGTAGCCATACACATTATTTATTTATTAGATGTTTTGGGTTGAAAACATTTTTAAATGATGCACTTCACAATGAATGCCATAAATGTATCTTTAAGCCTTGAAAGGGAGGTAGTGTTATTGGAAAATATGTCAGATGGAATTAGGATGAGCAAAACAACACTTATCAAGCAGCCTTGAATGGAGCGTCTATTGTTTAACAAACCATATTTTTGTCAAACATAAATGCTCTACAGTAATAATGTAGTACATGTCTAGAAACCCAAATTTAGCATCGCTGGTACAGACATTCCAAAAGAAAAAAAACTTTTACAATTATAACCGTTGCTTCAGCAAGCACAAATGCTTCAGCTTCTACAAATTTTACTTGTGTAACTAATTTATTTAATATAGTTCATTCAAATTCATTCCACAGTGGTGTAAATATATAGGAGTATTTCAGAAACTTTTTTATTTTTAAAAGAACCAGAAATAAATGTTAACAGCCAAATTAAAATAATACATCTATTACAAGTGTATATTAAAAGTATATAGTATATAGGATCTACAAGTAAGGTATCTGAAGCCTAGACAACGCCATAGCCCATGGGAGTTTGTGTGATTTACAGCAAATTGACATTAGGAAGAAGTGCAAATCTCAAATACTAAAAAAAAAAAAAACCTTCGGAAATATTGTATCAATTAAATTGTATATCTAATGGAAATCTTTACAATGTAGAGCAGAGCTTTCCAAACTTTTCATGTTGGTGACACACTTTGTAGACCTACAATCATTTTGCGACACAGTAATTCAGTTGTACTAGCAAACAGGAGGTTAAACTATCTTGTTTTAAGAGATACGGACACATAAATAAATTATATAATAACAAAATGTATTTACAAGTAACAGTAAGTATGTGCAAGAATTAAAAAACATGTTTAATAACACCAATAGCTACTTACTATTTTAATGGGATGTATGAGGTTGATGAGATGAACACAGCTTCGGAATATTTAGGGGAATATTAGATAAAGACCCTCGCATTTCATCATCAAGCATTTTTAAGCTTCCACTTCCTATCCATATATCAAGGGCAGGAGCAGCAATGCACTACTGGGAGCTAGCTGCAAAGAAATCCCACTGACTTCTGCTCAGCGTTTAAGCTGCCGCCCTCAGAGCTCTGTGAGTCCGACTGACTACTGCCTGCGCTGCAAACACACTGCTGTCACACTCACTAGCTACACTTGTAGTAACGAGCCAATTAAGGAGACTACACGTGCAGTCAGGAGCCAATGTGCCGCCAAATCTGCCAATGGTAATAGTTTCAGTTCCCACTAAGCTGTGCCAATTGGTTAAGATGATCTGTGACCCACTAGGTATCACTCACGTGTCAACCATGTTATATGCGTAGCAAGCAGGTGGAAAGTCAGAAACCAAAAAACTATTTAAAAAAATAAATAATTTAAATTTAAAAAAAATTGTGCTGAAGCAGGGACACACCTACACACTGCTGCCGACACACTAGTGTGTCCCGACACACAGTTTGGAAAGCACTGATGTAGGGGTATTTTCTCAAAGTGAGACACCAACAGGCATTTAGTCACTCAATTCAGACCAAAAGTAAAAGTGGGGGAAACTGCAATAGGAAACATTCTGAGACTATGGGGAAGGTTTGTCAATGGTGAGTATAAATGCACCAAAATAGGGCAGCTAATTTGCCACACATAGCCAACCTAAACGTGCACAAATATTTAAAACAAAAACACAGAATTCTGCTGCACCAAAAAAACTTTGCTATTAAAAAAAATGTAATATCAAATATATGTTGTGCGACCTAATGCAACTTGTTTAAGGCAAGTTTTCATTAACCTACTTTGCTCATTCAGGGAGACTAGTTTCCAAATTGCTTTTTTTTAATATAGTGAGATATTTTGTTTGGTTTGTAGAATTAACTTAAAAATATAACCAGCATAAAACAGTCAGAGAAATGAAGGGGGGGTTCTAGTGAATAATGATGTAGGCAATGGAAAGGAAGATAAAATTAGTTAACATACCGTTAAGCTTAACATTTTAACTAATATCCTATTAAACAATGAAGGGTTTAATATTAAAGTGTAGCAAATTTGTCACAAATAATAGAACGTTATTATTGAAAAAGGCCTGATTGCCACCTTGGAAGTACTAAAATTGTGTGTTTTCAACAGAAGGTAATATAAATAGAGTTATTAGTGGACAAACTGTAGCCCTTAACTAACAGAGAAGACAGCAACAGAATCTATAGTATTCAAGATATAAGCTCTAGCCTTAAAGGGACACTAAACCCACATTTTTATTTTATGATTCAGATAGAGTATGCAATTTTAAGCAACTTTCTAATTTACTCCTATTATCATATGTTCTTCGTTCTCTTGCTATCTTTATTTAAAAAGCAGGAATGTGATGCATAGAAGCCGGCCCATTTTTGGTTGAGAACCTGGGTTTTGTTTGCTTATTGGTGGGTAAATGTAAGCCTCCAATAAGCAAGCGCTATCCATGGTGCTGAACCTACTTTACATTCCTGCTTTTAAAATAAGGATAGCAAAAGAACAAAGATAAATTGATAATAGGAGAAAATTAGAAAGTTGCTTAAAATTTCATGGTCTATCTGAATCATGAAAGAAAAAAATTGGGTTTAGTGTCCCTTTAATCATACAATGGCATTCATAATTTACAGTATAAAATAGTTTATCATTGCTGTTAGGAAGCTCACCGCATTTCATTCTTGCGGTTATAATGCCTGCAGCATAGTGCGGCTTTGTATGTTCCCTTATTGAGCGCTTGCTTCTCTTGGTCTTTAAACATTTTAAGGTAACGGCTATATCAAATGTCACAACCCAAAAATGGTACTTTACCACGATATTTAGAATTACATCTCAATAGCAATTATTTAGTTATTCAAACAATCTTCTACAGCAAAATTTACTTTTCCATTGAAAGTTTGAGTTGGACATAATAAAAAAAGTCTAACCTGTATCATACAAACTCCTTTATAAAGATCTGAATTTGGGTATTTTCTACAACCCAAAAAGCTTAGGCTCCCTTGAACTGAATTTGCTTTTTGTCTTGATAACATTGACAATTCACTCTAAAAGTAATAATGCCAATGATAATATAATGGGCCTGGAATAACACAAACCTTTTAACTAACACTCTAAATTGGGTGCACGGAGATTACATCCCACCGTAGGTCATTTTCCAGTGAGACAACCACACATTTATTGTTTTATTCAGTAGATCCAGAAAATTAAAACGATACCATTATGTATAAATCAAGAAATGTGAGAACTCTAAAACAAAATGAGTAAAAATTAAATAAATAAAAAAAGTATATTTAAATTGACAGTCTACAATAGAATTTGTATTGTTTTAAAAAGGTAGATAATCCCTTTATTACCCATTCCTCAGTTTTGCATAACCAACAGTTATAATAATACACCTTTTACCTCCGTGATTACTTTGTATCTAAGCATCTTCTGACAGCCCCCTGATTGCATGACTATTATCTATTGACTTGCATTTCAGCCAATTAGTGTTGTGTTGTGCTAAATCTTAAATAACTCCTCGGGCATGAACACATTGTTATCTATATGGCCCACATAAACTAGCAGTCTCCTGTTGTGAAAAGCAAATAAAAAAGTATGTGATAAGAGGCTGTCAATAGAGCCTGTGAAACAGGCAGACATTTAGAGGTTTAAATGTTATAAAAGTATATAATATAACAATGTTGGTGGTAAAATCTGGGGAATGAAAAAAAAAGGCATTATTTATCTTTTCAAACAACAATTCTAGTGTAGACTGTCCCTTTAAGGTGATGGTAAACTCTGCCCTTTTTAAAATCAGATCCATAATGTTAGTGATATTTTAGATGGAGTTTATTTCATCAGATGTACTGAAGATGCACTATAACAGAATTTATGTTTACCTGATAAATTACTTTCTCCAACGGTGTGTCCGGTCCACGGCGTCATCCTTACTTGTGGGATATTCTCTTCCCCAACAGGAAATGGCAAAGAGCCCATCAAAGCTGGTCACATGATCCCTCCTAGGCTCCACCTTCCCCAGTCATTCGACCGACGTAAAGGAGGAATATTTGCATAGGAGAAATCATATGATACCGTGGTGACTGTAGTTAGAGAAATTAAATCATCAGACCTGATTAAAAAACCAGGGCGGGCCGTGGACCGGACACACCGTTGGAGAAAGTAATTTATCAGGTAAACATAAATTCTGTTTTCTCCAACATAGGTGTGTCCGGTCCACGGCGTCATCCTTACTTGTGGGAACCAATACCAAAGCTTTAGGACACGGATGATGGGAGGGAGCAAATCAGGTCACCTAGATGGAAGGCACCACGGCTTGCAAAACCTTTCTCCCAAAAATAGCCTCAGAAGAAGCAAAAGTATCAAATTTGTAAAATTTGGTAAAAGTGTGCAGTGAAGACCAAGTCGCTGCCTTACATATCTGATCAACAGAAGCCTCGTTCTTGAAGGCCCATGTGGAAGCCACAGCCCTAGTGGAATGAGCTGTGATTCTTTCAGGAGGCTGCCGTCCGGCAGTCTCATAAGCCAATCTGATGATGCTTTTAAGCCAAAAAGAGAGAGGTAGAAGTTGCTTTTTGACCTCTCCTTTTACCAGAATAAACAACAAACAAGGAAGATGTTTGTCTGAAATCCTTTGTAGCCTCTAAATAGAATTTTAGAGCACGAACTACATCCAAATTGTGCAACAAACGTTCCTTCTTTGAAACTGGATTCGGACACAAAGAAGGCACAACTATCTCCTGGTTAATATTTTTATTAGAAACAACTTTCGGAAGAAAACCAGGTTTAGTACGCAAAACCACCTTATCTGCATGGAACACCAGATAAGGAGGAGAACACTGCAGAGCAGATAATTCTGAAACTCTTCTAGCAGAAGAAATTGCAACCAAAAATAAAACTTTCCAAGATAATAACTTAATATCTACGGAATGTAAGGGTTCAAACGGAACCCCCTGAAGAACTGAAAGAACTAAATTGAGACTCCAAGGAGGAGTCAAAGGTTTGTAAACAGGCTTGATTCTAACCAGAGCCTGAACAAAAGCCTGAACATCTGGCACAGCCGCCAGCTTCTTGTGAAGTAAAACAGATAAAGCAGAAATCTGTCCCTTCAAAGAACTTGCAGATAATCCTTTCTCCAAACCCTCTTGTAGAAAGGATAGAATCTTAGGAATTTTTACCCTGTTCCATGGGAATCCTTAAGATTCGCACCAACAGATATATTTCTTCCATACTTTATGGTAAATTTTCCTAGTTACAGGCTTTCTAGCCTGAATAAGAGTATCAATGACAGAATCTGAGAACCCACGCTTTGATAAAATCAAGCGTTCAATCTCCAAGCAGTCAGTTGGAGTGATGCCAGATTCGGATGTTCGAACGGACCTTGAACAAGAAGGTCCCGTCTCAAAGGTAGCTTCCATGGTGGAGCCGATGACATATTCACCAGGTCTGCATACCAAGTTCTGCGTGGCCACGCAGGAGCTATCAAGATCACCGAAGCCCTCTCTTGATTGATCCTGGCTACCAGCCTGGGAATGAGAGGAAACGGTGGGAACACATAAGCTAGGTTGAAGGTCCAGGGCGCTACTAGTGCATCTACTAGAGTCGCCTTGGGATCCCTGGATCTGGACCCGTAGCAAGGAACCTTGAAGTTCTGACGAGACGCCATCAGATCCATGTCTGGAATGCCCCATAATTGAGTTATTTGGGCAAAGATTTCCGGATGGAGTTCCCACTCCCCCGGATGAAATGTCTGACGACTCAGAAAATCCGCTTCCCAATTTTCCACTCCTGGGATGTGGATTGCAGACAAGTGGCAGGAGTGAAGCTCCGCCCATTGAATTACTTTGGTCACTTCTTCCATCGCCAGGGAACTCCT
Source organism: Bombina bombina (assembly GCF_027579735.1). Lineage (NCBI taxonomy): Eukaryota > Metazoa > Chordata > Amphibia > Anura > Bombinatoridae > Bombina > Bombina bombina. The sequence continues at coordinate 1,094,819,246 of NC_069500.1, forward strand.
TGTTCCCCCCTGATGGTTGATATATGCAACAGTCGTCATGTTGTCTGATTGAAACCTTATGAATTTGGCCTTTGCTAGTTGAGGCCAAGCCTTGAGAGCATTGAATATCGCTCTCAGTTCCAGAATGTTTATCGGGAGAAGAGATTCTTCCCGAGACCATAGACCCTGAGCCTTCAGGTGTTTCCAGACCGCGCCCCAGCCCACCAGGCTGGCGTCGGTCGTTACAATGACCCACTCTGGTCTTCTGAAGCTCATCCCTTGGGACAGGTTGTCCAGGGTCAGCCACCAACGGAGTGAATCTCTGGTCCTCTGATCTACTTGGATCGTCGGGGACAAATCTGTATAATCCCCATTCCACTGACTGAGCATGCACAGTTGTAATGGTCTTAGATGAATTCGCGCAAAAGGAACTATGTCCATTGCCGCAACCATCAAACCTATTACTTCCATGCACTGCGCTATGGAAGGAAGAAGAACAGAATGAAGTACTTGACAAGAGCTTAGAAGTTTTGATTTTCTGGCTTCTGTCAGAAAAATCTTCATTTCCAAGGAGTCTATTATTGTTCCCAAGAAGGGAACTCTTGTTGACGGGAATAGAGAACTTTTTTCTACGTTCACTTTCCACCCGTGAGATCTGAGAAAGGCTAGGACAATGTCCGTATGAGCCTTTGCTTGTGGTAGAGACGACGCTTGAATCAGTATGTCGTCCAAGTAGGGTACTACTGCAATGCCCCTTGGCCTTAGCACCGCTAGAAGGGACCCTAGTACCTTTGTGAAAATTCTTGGAGCAGTGGCTAGTCCGAATGGAAGTGCCACAAACTGGTAATGCTTGTCCAGAAAGGCGAATCTTAGGAACCGATGATGTTCCTTGTGGATAGGAATATGTAGATACGCATCCTTTAAATCCACCGTGGTCATGAATTGACCTTCCTGGATGGTAGGAAGAATTGTCCGAATGGTTTCCATCTTGAACGATGGGACCTTGAGAAATTTGTTTAAGATCTTGAGATCCAAAATTGGCCTGAATGTTCCCTCTTTTTTGGGAACTATGAACAGATTGGAGTAAAACCCCATCCCTTGTTCTCCTAATGGAACAGGATGAATCACTCCCATTTTTAACAGGTCTTCTACACAATGTAAGAATGCCTGTCTTTTTATTTGGTCTGAAGACAATTGAGACCTGTGGAACCTTCCCCTTGGGGGTAGTTCCTTGAATTCCAGGAGATAACCTTGAGAAACTATTTCTAGCGCCCAAGGATCCTGAACATCTCTTGCCCAAGCCTGAGCGAAGAGAGAGAGTCTGCCCCCCACCAGATCCGGTCCCGGATCGGGGGCCAGCATCTCATGCTGTCTTGGTAGCGGTAGCGGGCTTCTTGGCCTGCTTACCTTTGTTCCAGCCTTGCATCGGTCTCCAGGCTGGCTTGGTTTGAGAAGAATTACCCTCTTGCTTAGAGGATGTAGAATTCGAGGCTGGTCCGTTTCTGCGAAAGGGACGAAAATTTGTTTTATTTTTAGCCTTAAAAGACCTATCCTGAGGAAGGGCGTGGCCCTTTCCCCCAGTGATGTCTGAAATAATCTCTTTCAAGTAAGGGCCAAACAGCGTTTTCCCCTTAAAAGGGATTTTAAGCAATCTGTTCTTGGAGGACACATCCGCTGACCAAGACTTCAGCCAAAGCGCTCTGCGCGCCACAATAGCAAAACCTGAATTTTTCGCCGCTAATCTAGCTAATTGCAAAGTGGCGTCTAAGGTAAAAGAGTTAGCCAACTTAAGTGCTTGAACTCTGTCCATAACCTCCTCATAAGAGGATGCTTGATTGAGCGACTTTTCTAGTTCCTCGAACCAGAAACACGCTGCTGTAGTGACAGGAACAATGCATGAAATTGGTTGTAGAAGGTAACCTTGCTGAACAAACATCTTTTTAAGCAAACCCTCTAATTTTTTATCCATAGGATCTTTGAAAGCACAACTATCTTCTATAGGGATAGTGGTGCGTTTGTTTAGAGTAGAAACTGCCCCCTCGACCTTGGGGACTGTCTGCCATAAGTCCTTCCTGGGGTCGACCATAGGAAATAATTTCTTAAATATAGGGGGAGGGACAAAAGGTATGCCGGGCCTTTCCCATTCTTTATTTACAATGTCCGCCACCCGCTTGGGTATAGGAAAAGCTTCGGGGGGCACCGGGACCTCTAGGAACCTGTCCATCTTACATAATTTCTCTGGAATGACCAAATTGTCACAATCATCCAGAGTAGATAACACCTCCTTAAGCAGAGCGCGGAGATGTTCCAATTTAAATTTAAATGTAATAACGTCAGGTTCAGCTTGTTGAGAAATTTTTCCTGAATCTGAAATTTCTCCCTCAGACAAAACCTCCCTAGCCCCTTCAGACTGGTGTAAGGGCATGTCAGAACCATTATCATCAGCGTCCTCATGCTCTTCAGTATCTAAAACAGAGCAGTCGCGCTTTCGCTGATAAGTGGGCATTTTGGCTAAAATGTTTTTAATAGAATTATCCATTACAGCCGTTAATTGTTGCATAGTAAGGAGGATTGGCGCACTAGATTCACTAGGGACCTCCTGAGTGGGCAAGACTGGTGTAGACATAGAAGGAGATGATGCAGTACCATGCTTACTCCCCTCACTTAAGGAATCATTTTGGGCAACATTATTATCAGTGGCATCATTGTCCCTACTTTGTTTGTCACATTCATCACATATATTTAAATGGAGAGGAACCTTGGCTTCCGAACATACAGAACATCGTCTATCTGATAGTTCAGACATGTTAATAGGCATAAACTTAATAACAAAGCACAAAAAACGTTTTAAAATAAAACCGTTACTGTCTCTTTAAATTTTAAACTGAACACACTTTTTTACTGAATATACGCAAAAGTATGAAGGAAATGTTCAAAATTCACCAAAATTTCACCACAGTGTCATAAAGCCTTAAAAGTATTGCACACCAAATTTGAAAGCTTTAACTCTTAAAATAACGGAACCGGAGCCGTTTTTACATTTAACCCCTATACAGTCCCTGGTATCTGCTTTGCTGAGACCCAACCAAGCCCAGAGGGGAATACGATACCAAATGACGCCTTCAATAAGCTTTTTCAGTGGATCTGAGCTCCTCACACATGCATCTGCATGCCTTGCTTCTCAAAAACAACTGCGCATTAGTGGCGCGAAAATGAGGCTCTGCCTATGACTAGAAAAGGCCCCCAGTGAAAAAGGTGTCCAATACAGTGCCTGCCGTTTTTTTAATAAAATTCCCAAGATTAAAATAACTCTCCAAAGTTATAAACCATTAAATATGCTTATAAAGTAATCGTTTTGGCCCAGAAAAATGTCTACCAGTCTTTAAAGCCCTTGTGAAGCCCTTTTATTCTTATATTGAAAATTAAGAAAATGGCTTACCGGATCCCATAGGGAAAATGACAGCTTCCAGCATTACCAAGTCTTGTTAGAAATGTGTCATACCTCAAGCAGCCAAAGTCTGCTCACTGTTTCCCCCAACTGAAGTTAATTCCTCTCAACAGTCCTGTGTGGAAACAGCCATCGATTTTAGTAACGGTTGCTAAAATCATTTTCCTCTTACAAACAGAAATCTTCATCTCTTTTCTGTTTCAGAGTAAATAGTACATACCAGCACTATTTTAAAATAACAAACTCTTGATAGAAGAATAAAAACTACATTTAAACACCAAAAAACTCTGAGCCATCTCCGTGGAGATGTTGCCTGTGCAACGGCAAAGAGAATGACTGGGGAAGGTGGAGCCTAGGAGGGATCATGTGACCAGCTTTGCTGGGCTCTTTGCCATTTCCTGTTGGGGAAGAGAATATCCCACAAGTAAGGATGACGCCGTGGACCGGACACACCTATGTTGGAGAAAACTTACTTTTTAATATAGATATGAAATTTAAATACCACGTGCTTCGCCGCCCACTTCAAAAGTAAAAGCATTTTTCTTTGAGCTAAAAGTTTCAACTGTTCTCCAGTCAGCTCTTTAGCTACAACAAAAGTTCTATGTGGAGATAGTGCTGATTGGAGAACAATTCAAACCGTTTGCTCACAGAAAAACTTACTTTAGAAGTGGGCAGCGGAGCAGGGTATTTGAAATTTCCTATCTTTATTAAAAAGTGAGTTATAGAACATCTTCATAACAAATTATAAATTAAACTCCATCTAAAAATCACTAACATTCTGGATCTGATTTTAAAAAGGAAAAGGGGAAGTTTACTATCACTTTAAATTTTAATAAGCAAACTTATAACAATAGTCTGTTTGTCAGAAGAAGCCAGAAGAAGGTAGGTATATATATATATATATATATATATATATATATATATATATATATATATATATATATATATATATAGCCTATGTATAATATCCGATCATTACTATTACTACAAAAATCACCTAGCTATAAAAACCAGGCTTCTGGGCTTTAACACAAGGGGTTATGGGGGTCTTAAGGCCTTTTCGATGACCTGTTATAAGATTATAGAGACCCCCAGCTGCCTCTCACTTTCAGGTTTATGGGGCTTGGTGACTTCACCAGCATCCCCAGATTCCCATGAAAGTGCCCCCGCATAGGATGACAGACAGCACATGGTCGTCACCGCACTTAACACATTTTATGAATGACAACTACGTGTCATCATTCACACTTAATATGGAGGTTAATGAAGTGTATTTAGTATTTAACCCTTTAATTAAAAAAATCACTGCAGTTATCTTAAGGAGAGATGCTGCACATGTGTAAACACATCAGCACTGGATGGCAGCACTCGTGACCAGGAGGAGGCAGGGAATATCCTCAATACTATGAATATGCAATAGTGTTTAATATTCCTGTAAAGCTAGAAATACAAATACAATAACATACAAACACATGCAGCAAAATGAAAGGGATGCATTTTGGTGCTTGAATGGAACTCTAAATACTATCTGAGCTGTTTAAAGGGACATGAAACCCAAGTTTTTTCTTTCATGATTCAGAAAGAGCATACAATTTTAAACAACTTTCCAATTTACTTCTGTTATCTAATTTGCTTCAATATCTTAATATCCTTTGTTGAAAAGCTCAGTTGCTGATTGGTTTCTGCACATAGATGCCTCATCTTATTGGCTCACCCATGTGCACTGCTATTTCTTCAACAAAAGATACCTAAAGTATGAACAAATTAGACAATAGAAGTAAATTGGAATGTTGTTTAAAATTGTATTCTCTATCTCAATCATGAAAGAAAAATAAATTGTGCTTCATGTTCCTTTAACTAGTACTGATTGCTGGGATTCTTTTGTGTCAAGTGACCCAACCCTTGCAGCAAGAGTAAGCCATACTGAGAGGGCATTCAGTCGACCTTCTTGGTCTATACACAGAGCTAACAAGCCTGAAGCAGAGCTGACGGTAAATAGGGTGGAAAAAAAAATAGATTATACAAAAACATCTGCAAGGTTTCAACCTACTCCAGTGGCACAAACTAAATACCAGAAAAATTCTGTCTCTGGAGTCTGCCCACAATTTTCATAATTTAATTACAGGAAAAAAAGGACACAAATATTAATGAATGTAAATTGCAAACTTTTTATTTCTATATATGCTAATTAACATTTTATATAACAACCTCAAAGTTTTTAATGACCACCAGATGTTTTCTGGACAATAATCATAATACAAATAAGTATTTTTCACATTATATTATGATCAAACAATACAGTATATCATTAAACACCTTTAAACATAACACCAGCTTCTAAGACATATAAATATCACATTATCAAACGGATAAACGCTAGAAATATAATTGTAGCATCCTTGGGTTACTGTATCTGTTGATTTGCAAAAATGACATTTCATATGTAAAAGCAAATAAACCACCCGTTGAAAAGTAGTTATTTTGTTCATGTTACTATAGCACAATACATCATTTAAAAGTATAATCATACACAATGTAGTTACACACTACACCATGAAATTAAACATTTTCCTCCATTAGATCTCTGAAAGATGACAAATGTATGAAGTTTTTAAGCATATTTGTAGTTGTTAACTTTGTAATGCTACCATATTATTTACGTGATTAAAATCCAGTTTTTGACCTGATCTTTCGATCTTTGTCACTCAAACCTTTCCATCACCTCTTAAAATTGTAATTATTTTTTTAACACTTGGATATCACTTTGTACCAGATCTTACTACCCCCCTCCCAAAAAAGGAAAAGTCAATCCATCAAACTCAACCAGTCTCCTCCCAATATCTGCAAAGTGTCGAGCAGAGACTCAATTTCATATATCTCAAGATTTCATGCTGCCAAAGACAGTTCTCTTCTTAAGAAAATGAATCACTTTGGTGATTGCCTCTATGACCTCTTGAAAACGAACAAAATCTAAGTGAAAAATGTAATTATCAGATAATCCTTACTCATCTGTGAGTTTTGACTTTGAGCATCTCTTGCACACACACAAATATGATATTGTGCCGCAAAAAGTTCACATACACACACATATATATATATATATATATATATATATACACACACACATACACACACACTTTTTGTGTACTGCAAAGCCAAATACACTGTATAAAATGACACTTCTAATAAAACTGCTAAACATTAGCTCTATAGCAAGTTTCATTAGATTAATGTTACAGAGCACTGTGACACATGACAAATAGATGCATTAGAGAATGCCATTTACTTCTTTGCCCTACTGATTCCCACTCTCAGAACAGGACTACAAACCCAGGTGCATTAACTGAGAAATGCTTGAGAGAAAGATAAATCACAACAGTGTTACACACAAATCTAAAGTTCTGATAAAATGTGACTGTCCCTCTCTGCAGAATAAGCAAACAATATGTAAACCAATAATCACATAAAATCCAACAAAAGGCACTAGACCCGTATACATTCCCACAGTCACTTTAAATACATTTGTTCAATCACATCATTTAGCCTTACTGAGCAAAGTGCTTATAAATTAATCTTATTGGGGGAAATATTAAAGTCCTACACACAGGTAAAAATGTGCCCCACCACATATACCATAAAATAAAGATGTTTAATATGTTGATATTAGAAGAGATCTTAATAAATTATATATATATATATATATATATATATATATATATATATATATATATATATATATATATATATACACACTGTATATACCAAAACAGAGTAATACAGCGCTAGTAAATATAGATATCCACTTTTAAATATCAGTACTGTCTCTCGAGTACAAGTCTCTCCTTGTTTTAATCCCAAAACGTCAGATCACATGTGAAGGGGGGAGAGTAGATAAAAAGAAAACAGAATTTATGCTTACCTGATAAATTACTTTCTCCAACGGTGTGTCCGGTCCACGGCGTCATCCATAACTTGTGGGAATATTCTCTTCCCCAACAGGAAATGGCAAAGAGCACAGCAAAAGCTGTCCATATAGTCCCTCCTAGGCTCCACCCACCCCAGTCATTCGACCGATGGACAGGAGAAAAAAACAGGAGAAACTATAGGGTGCCGTGGTGACTGTAGTTAAAGAAAGAAATTCATCAAACCTGATTAAAAAACCAGGGCGGGCCGTGGACCGGACACACCGTTGGAGAAAGTAATTTATCAGGTAAGCATAAATTCTGTTTTCTCCAACATTGGTGTGTCCGGTCCACGGCGTCATCCATAACTTGTGGGAACCAAAACCAAAGCTTTAGGACACGGATGAAGGGAGGGAGCCAATCAGGTTACCTAAACGGAAGGCACCACGGCTTGCAAAACCTTTCTCCCAAAAATAGCCTCCGAAGAAGCAAAAGTATCAAATTTGTAGAATTTGGCAAAAGTGTGCAGGGAAGACCAAGTCGCTGCCTTACATATCTGATCAACAGAAGCCTCGTTCTTGAAGGCCCATGTGGAAGCCACAGCCCTAGTAGAGTGAGCTGTGATGCGTTCAGGAGGCTGCCGTCCGGCAGTCTCGTAAGCCAATCGGATGATGCTTCTCAGCCAAAAGGAAAGAGAGGTAGCAGTAGCTTTTTGACCTCTCCTCTTGCCAGAATAAACGACAAACAGAGAAGACGTTTGTCTGAAATCCTTTGTTGCTTCTAAATAGAACCTTAAAGCACGAACTACATCTAAATTGTGTAACAAACGTTCCTTCTTTGAAACTGGATTCGGACACAAAGAAGGCACAACTATTTCCTGGTTAATATTCTTGTTGGAAACGACCTTTGGAAGGAAACCAGGTTTAGTACGCAAAACAACCTTATCTGAATGGAACACCAGATAGGGCGGATTACACTGCAAAGCAGATAACTCAGAAACTCTTCTAGCAGAAGAAATAGCAACCAAAAACATTACTTTCCAAGATAACATCTTGATATCTATGGAATGTAGAGGTTCAAACGGAACCCCTTGAAGAACTGAAAGAACTAAATTCAGACTACAGGGAGGAGTCAAAGGTCTGTAAACAGGCTTGATCCTGACCAAAGCCTAAACAAAAGCTTGAACATTAGGCACAGCTGCCAGTCGTTTGTGTAATAAGACAGATAAAGCAGAAATCTGTCCCTTTAGAGAACTCGCTGATAATCCCTTATCCAAACCTTCTTGGAGAAAGGAAAGGATCCTAGGAAGTTTGATCTTACTCCATGAGAATCCCTTGGATTCACACCAACAGATATATCTTTTCCATATTTTATGGTAAATCTTTCTAGTTACCGGTTTTCTGGCTTGTATCAGAGTATCTATTACAGAATCCGAAAACCCACGCTTAGATAAAATCAAGCGTTCAATTTCCAAGCCGTTAGCTGAAGGGAAACTAGATTTGGATGTTCGAATGGACCTTGTACTAGAAGATCCTGTCTCAAAGGTAACTTCCATGGTGGAGCCGATGACATATTCACCAGGTCTGCATACCAAGTCCTGCGTGGCCACGCAGGAGCTATCAAGATCACCGATGCCCTCTCCTGCTTGATCCTGGCTACCAGCCTGGGAATGAGAGGAAACGGTGGAAACACATAAGCTAGGTTGAAGGTCCAAGGCGCTACTAATGCATCCACTAGAGTCGCCTTGGGATCCCTGGATCTGGACCCGTAGCAAGGAACCTTGAAGTTCTGACGAGACGCCATTAGATCCATGTCTGGAATGCCCCATAATTGGGTCAACTGGGCAAATATCTCCGGGTGGAGTTCCCACTCCCCCGGATGGAATGTCTGACGACTCAGATAATCCGCCTCCCAGTTTTCCACTCCTGGGATGTGGATCGCAGATGGGTGGCAGGAGTGATCCTCCGCCCATTTTATGATTTTGGTCACTTCTCTCATCGCCAAGGAACTCCTTGTTCCCCCCTGATGGTTGATGTAAGCAACAGTCGTCATGTTGTCTGATTGGAATCTTATGAATCTGGCCTTTGCTAGTTGAGGCCAAGCCCTGAGAGTATTGAATATCGCTCTCAGTTCCAGAATGTTTATCGGGAGAAGAGACTCTTCCCGAGACCATAGCCCCTGAGCTTTCAGGGAGTCCCAGACCGCGCCCCAGCCCACTAGACTGGCGTCGGTCGTGACGATGACCCACTCTGGTCTGCGGAAACTCATTCCCTGGGACAGGTGGTCCTGGGTTAGCCACCAACGGAGTGAGTCTCTGGTCTTCTGATCTATTTGAATCACTGGAGACAAGTCTGTATAGTCCCCATTCCACTGTTTCAGCATGCACAGTTGTAATGGTCTTAGATGAATTCGCGCAAAAGGAACTATGTCCATTGCTGCAACCATCAACCCTACTACTTCCATGCACTGAGCTATGGAAGGACGTGGAACAGAGTGAAGAACTTGACAAGCGCTTAGAAGTTTTGACTTTCTGACATCTGTCAGGAAAATCTTCATTTCTAAAGAATCTATTATTGTCCCCAAGAAAGGAACTCTTGTCGACAGAGACAGGGAACTTTTTTCTATGTTCACTTTCCATCCGTGAGATCTGAGAAAGGCCAGAACGATGTCTGTGTGAGCCTTTGCCTTTGAAAGAGAAGACGCTTGTATCAGAATGTCGTCCAGGTAAGGTGCCACTGCAATGCCCCTTGGTCTTAGAACCGCTAGAAGGGACCCGAGTACCTTTGTGAAAATCCTTGGAGCAGTGGCTAGCCCGAATGGGAGAGCCACAAACTGGTAATGTTTGTCCAGAAAGGCGAACCTTAGGAACTGATGATGATCTTTGTGGATAGGAATATGTAGATACGCATCCTTTAGATCCACGGTAGTCATAAATTGACCCTCCTGGATTGTAGGTAAAATCGTTTGAATGGTTTCCATTTTGAACGATGGCACTCTGAGAAATTTGTTTAGGATCTTTAAATCCAGAATTGGTCTGAAAGTTCCCTCTTTTTTGGGAACTACAAACAGATTTGAGTAAAACCCCATTCCTTGTTCCACGGTTGGAACTGGGTGTATCACTCCCATTTTTAACAGGTCTTCTACACAATGTAAGAATGCCTGTCTCTTTATTTGGTTTGAAGATAAGTGAGACATGTGGAACCTTCCCCTTGGGGGTAGTTCCTTGAATTCCAGAAGATAACCCTGAGAAACTATTTCTAGTGCCCAGGGATCCTGAACATCTCTTGCCCAAGCCTGAGCGAAGAGAGAGAGTCTGCCCCCTACTATATCCGGTCCCGGATCGGGGGCTACTCCTTCATGCTGTTTTGTTAGCAGCAGCAGGCTTCTTGGCCTGCTTACCCTTGTTCCAGCCTTGCATCGGTTTCCAAGCTGGTTTGGTTTGCGAAGCATTACCCTCTTGTCTAGAGGCTGCAGAGTTGGAGGCCGGTCCGTTCCTGAAATTGCGAAAGGAACGAAAATTAGACTTATTCTTGGCTTTGAAAGGCCTATCTTGTGGGAGGGCGTGGCCCTTACCCCCAGTGATGTCTGAGATAATCTCTTTCAATTCTGGCCCAAAAAGGGTTTTACCCTTGAAGGGGATATTAAGCAATTTTGTCTTGGAAGATACATCCGCTGACCAAGACTTTAACCAGAGCGCTCTGCGCGCCACAATTGCAAACCCTGAATTTTTCGCCGCTAATCTAGCTAACTGCAAAGCGGCATCTAAAATAAAGGAATTAGCTAACTTTAGTGCGTGAACTCTGTCCATAACCTCCTCATACGGAGTCTCTCTACTGAGCGACTTTTCTAGTTCCTCGAACCAGAACCACGCTGCTGTAGTGACAGGAATAATGCACGAAATAGGTTGCAGGAGGTAACCTTGCTGTACAAAAATCTTTTTAAGCAAACCCTCCAATTTTTTATCCATAGGATCTTTGAAAGCACAATTATCCTCGATAGGAATAGTAGTGCGCTTGGCTAGTGTAGAAACTGCCCCCTCGACCTTAGGGACTGTCTGCCATAAGTCCTTTCTGGGGTCGACCATAGGAAATAATTTCTTAAATATAGGAGGGTGGACAAAAGGTATGCCGGGCTTCTCCCACTCCTTATTCACTATGTCCGCCACCCGCTTGGGTATAGGAAAAGCGTCGGGGTGCACCGGAAACCACTAGGAACTTGTCCATCTTGCACAATTTTTCTGGAATGACCAGGTTGTCACAATCATCCAGAGTAGATAACACCTACTTAAGCAGTGCGCGGAGATTCGCTAATTTAAATGTCACAACATCAGGTTCTGCCTGTTGAGAAATTCTACCTGAATCTGAAATTTCCCCATCTGACAAAACCTCCCTCATGGCCACTTCAGATTGGTGTGAGGGTATGACAGAGCAATTATCATCAGCGCCCTCCTGCTCTACAGTGTTTAAAACAGAGCAATCGCGCTTTCTCTGATATGCAGGCATTTTGGATAAAATATTTGCTATGGAGTTATCCATTACTGCCGTCAATTGTTGCATAGTAACAAGCATTGGCGCTCTAGAAGTACTAGGGGTCTCCTGCGTGGGCAAAACTGGTGTAGACACAGAAGGAGATGATGTAGAACTATGTCTACTCCCTTCATCTGATGAATCATCTTGGGCAACTTTACTATCTGTGGCAGTACTGTCCTTACTTTGTTTGGACGCTATGGCACAATTATCACACAATTTTGAAGGGGGAGACACATTGGCTTCCATACATACAGAACATAGTTTATCTGAAGGTACAGACATGTTAAACAGGCTTAAACTTGTCAAAGTACAAAAACCGTTTTAAAACAAAACCGTTACTGTCTCTTTAAATTTTAAACAGGGCACACTTTATTACTGAATATGTGAAAAACTATGAAGGAATTGTTCAAATTTAACCAACAGTGTCTTAAAGCATTCAAAGCATTGCACCCCAAATTTCAGACCTTTAACCCTTAAAATGAGGAAACCGGAGCCGGTTACAGTTTTAACCCCTCTACAGTCCCAGCTACAGCCTTTGCTGCGACTTTACCAAACCTAGGGGGGTATACGATACCAAATGAAGCCTTCTAGGAACCTTTTCAACTACTTTCAGACCCACACACATGCAGCTGCATGTCCTGCTCTCAAAAGTAACTGCGCAGTAATGGCGCGAAAATGAGGCTCAGCCTACTACAGGGAAGGCCCTTCCTGACTGGAAAGGTGTCTAAACCAGTGCCTGACGTAAAAAAACGTTCTGTGGAAAAAAAAACAAAGAATTCCTTAGTCGCTACTTACGACCGCCAAGTTCTTCAACAAAGGATACACCAGTCGCTACCGGCGACCGCAAAGACCAACCTACACTTCTTAAAAGATCCTCAAGTCGTTACTAACGACCACCTTATCTTCAACTGGAAGGATCTGTATATTTCTCCTAGTCGCTGTTTGCGACCGCCAAGTCCTTCAACAAAGGATAAACTAGTCGCTACTAGCGACCGCAAAGACCCATTTCTAAATTTCAAGATCCTGCTAGTCTTTCCTCACGACAACAAAGCTATCATCTTTCGTGAGCGCAAAGATTATCTTTAGATCCCCCAGGATTTCCTTACAGATTTAGGAATAGGGGTTGCCACGGCAACATCACCTACCATTTTAAAACGTGACGTCACGTCACCTTTACACAAAAAGGCGCCCTTTTCTCTCATCCAGTAACGCCAACCACCATATACAGGCAATTTAAGCCTACAACTGGACAGTTACTTTCTTGTCTCTTGGCAAGTCAATATCTTGGGACATCAGTACATTTTTCGCTAAAGCGCAAGTACTTTTTCTTATTGTTCTTTTATGCTTATTTTATGTATCTATACATTTATTAAGGGAGACGTCCCTTTGTTTTACTTTGTATCATTTTGTATCATTTTAGACATCTTGACACCTCTGTCTTATTAGTATAATAATTGCCTTGGAAATTTTCCATTTGAACTATATTTACGCCTCTGTCTCTGTTCTGGTACATATATATATACTCCTTATATATTATTACATATAAATACTTTGATGAATATATTTTTTCGCTGATTACATACTGGACACTGGTCCCTTTATTTAAATACACATCTCTTAGATATACCCGTGCTTTGAGCGCTTAACTTCACTTTTTCACATTTCTTTTGCCACTTTGTATTCTTGGAGGGGAATTCACTAGTTAAGCTGGGTACTGTCCTTTAGCGCCTATAATTTCCTTTTTTCTACGTAAAAAAACGTTCCCCAAAGTTTATAAAGTGTGAATTTCAACATCAAGCTGTATAAAATGCCCAAATAAAGCAATCGATCTAGCCCATAAAAGTGTCTACCAGTTTTATATCCCATATTAAGCCCTTTATTCTGTTTGAGACTAAGAAAATGGCTTACCGGTCCCCATGAGGGGAAATGACAGCCTTCCAGCATTACACAGTCTTGTTAGAAATATGGCTAGTCATACCTTAAGCAGAAAAGTCTGCCAACTGTTTCCCCCAACTGAAGTTATTTCATCTCAACAGTCCTATGTGGAAACCGCAAACTATTTTAGTTACTGCTGCTAAAATCATATTCCTCTCACAAACAGAACTCTTCATCTTTTTCTGTTTCAGAGTAAATAGTACATACCAGCACTATTTTAAAATAACAAACTCTTGATAGTAGAATAAAAAACTACAACTAAACACCACATACTCTTCACCATCTCCGTGGAGATGCTGCCTGTGCAACGGCAAAGAGAATGACTGGGGTGGGCGGAGCCTAGGAGGGACTATATTGACAGCTTTTGCTGTGCTCTTTGCCATTTCCTGTTGGGGAAGAGAATATTCCCACAAGTTATGGATGACGCCGTGGACCGGACACACCAATGTTGGAGAAAAGGTATTTCTCACTCGCAGCCTAATCCCAAGTGAATAAAGGAGTTCACTTAGGCAAGGGAGATCCTCCAAGGAAAATCTAAAACAGAAGAGGGAAGGGCGCACAGCAAAAAAGGCCCTCCTAGTGTAGTATGTCGTGGAACTTGAAAATAATTCAAAACAATGTAGCCAATTGAATACTCACATGTAACAACCTCAGCTTATATGAGGTACAAATGAAGTTTTGTGTGGTATATATCGCCACTGTGGATCTCCGCTCCTTTTCCCTCAAGTACCCGATCGTCCGTTCTTTTCTTGCAGGTGTAGTCCTCAACTCCCCAACAGAAGATTAACCGTTTCAGGAGAGAAGTCCAAATCCTGACGTAAGTACGTACGTAACCCGGATGTAAGTGTTCACACTTGAGGAGTCTGTGTGCTAGAGGTAACACAAAGATCGTTTGGGAACAGGATTTGGACTTCTCTCCTGAAACGGTTAATCTTCTGTTGAGGAGATGAGGACTACACCTGCAAGAAAAGAACAGACGATCGGGTACTTGAGGGAAAAAGAACTGAGATCCACAGTGGCAATATACCACACAAAGCTTCATTCATACCTCATATAAGCTCAAGTTGTTACACGTGAGTGTTCAATTGGCTACATTGTTTTGAATTATTTTCAAGTTCCACGACATACTACACTAGGAAGGCCCTTTTGCTGTGTGCCCTTCCTCTTCTGTTTTACACACACATATATATATATATATATATATATATACATACATACACACACATATATATATATATAAATGTGTGTGTGTGTGTATACAGTATATATATATATATATATATATATATATATATATAATATAATATAATAAATAAGCCTGATGAATCAAAAGCTTTAACCAGGATGGCAAGGAAATGGCAGAAGCTTTCTCACCTTTCCTAGGACCAGAAAAGAAAACAAATAGACAAGAAGTTTTCCTGAAAACTTTAGTAGCTTCAACATAATATTTCAAAGCTCTTACAACATCCAGAGAATGGAAGGATCTCGCCAAAGAATTCTTAGGATAAGGACACAAAGAGGAAACAACAATTTCCCTATTAATGTTGTTAGAATTTACAACTTTTAGGTAAAAATTTAAATGAAGTTCGCAAAACTGCCTTATCCTGATGGAAAATCAGAAAAGGAGACTCACAAGAAAGAGCAGATAATTCGAAAATGCTTCTAGCAGAAGAGATAGCCAAAAGGAACAACACTTTCCAAGAAAGTAGTTTAATATCCAAAGAATGCATAGGCTCAAAAGGAGGAGCCTGTAAAGTCTTCAAAACCAAATTAAAACTCCAAGGAGGAGAGATTGATTTAATAACAGGCTTGATACGGACCAAAGCCTGCACAAAACAGTGAATATCAGGAAGCTTAGCAATCTTTCTGTGAAACAGAAAGAGCAGAGATTTGTCCCTTCAAGGAACTTGCAAATAAACCTTTATACAAACCATCCTGAAGGAATTGTAAAATTCTAGGAATTCTAAAAGAATGCCAGGAGAATTTATGAGAAGAACACCATGAAACATAAGTCTTCCAAACTCTATAATACATCTTCCTAGAAACAGATTTACAAGCTTATAACATAGTATTAATCACTGAGTCAGAGAAACCTCTATGACTAAGCACTAGACATTCAATTTCCATACCTTCAAATTTAACGATTTGAGATGCTGATGGAAAAACGGTCCTTGAGACAGAAGGTCTGGTCTTAAAGGAAGTGGCCAAAGTTGGCAACTGGACATCCGGACAAGATTTGCATACCAGAACCTGTGAGGCCATGCTGGTGCTACCAGAAACACAAACAATTGTTCCATGATGAAATTTGAGATCACTCTTGGAAGAAGAACTAGAGGCGGGAAGATATAAGCAGGTTGGTAAAACCAAGGAACAGCTAACGCATCCGACTCCGCCTGAGGAGCCCTGGATCTGGACAAGTACCTGGGAAGTTTCTTGTTTAGATGGGAAGCCATCATATCTATTTCTGGAAGACCCCACATATGAACAATCAGAAAAAAACACATCTGGATGGAGAGACCACTCCCCCCGGATGTAAAGTCTGATGGCTGAGATAATCCGCTTCCCAATTGTCTACACCTGGATATGTACCGCAGAAATTAGACAAGAGCTGGATTCCGCCCAAGAAACTATCCAAGATACGTCTTTCATAGCTAGGGGACTGTGAGACCCACCATGATGATTGACATATGCCACAGTTGTGATATTGTCTATCTGAAAACAAATGAATGGTTCTCTCTTCAACAGAGGCCAAACCTAAAGAGCCCTGAAAATAGCACAGAGTTCTAAAATATTGATTGGTAACCTCGCCTCTTGAGGATTCCAAACCACTTGTGCTGTCAGAGATCCCCAGACAGCTCCACAACCTGAAAGACCTGCATCTGTTGTGATTACAGTCCAGGTTGGACGAACAAAAGAGGCCCCTTGAACTATACGATGGTGGTCTAACCACAAAGTCAGAGAGAGTCGAACATTGGGATTTAAGGATATTAACTGTGATATATTTGAATAATCCCTGCACCATTGTTTCAGCATCCAAAGCTGGAGAGGTCTCATATGAAAACGAGCAAAGGGGATCATGTCCGATGCTGCAGTCATGAGACCTAAAACTTCCATGTACATAACCACTGAAGGGAATGATTGAGACTGAATGTTCCGACGAGCTGAAACCAATTTTATTTGTCTCTTGTCTGTTAGAGACAGAGTCATGGACACTGAATCTATCTGGAAGCCTAAAAAGGTGACCCTAGTCTGAGGAATCAAGGAACTTTTTGGTAAATTGATCCTCCAACCATGTCTTTGAAGAAACAATACTAGTTGATTTGTGTGAGATTCGACAGAATGTAAAGACTGAGCTAGTACCAAGATATTGTCCAAATAAGGAAACACCGCAATACCCTGTTCTCTGATTACAGAGAGTAGGGCACTGAGAACCTTTGAAAAAGTTCTTGGAGCTGTCGCTAGGCCAAATGGAAGAGCGATAAATTGGTGATGCTTGTCTAGAAAAGAGAATCTCAGAAACCGATAGTGATCTGGATGAATCGGAATATGAAGATATGCATCCTGTAAGTCTATCGTGGACATATAATGACCTTGCTGAACAAAAGGCAGAATAGTCCTTATAGTCACTATTTTGAAAGTTGGCACTCTTACAAAATGATTCAAAATTTTCAGATCCAGAACTGGCCCGAGTAAATTTTCTTTCTTTGGGGCAATGAATAGATTTGAATAAAACTCCAGACCCTATTCCTGAAACAGAACTGGTATGATTACCCCTGAAAGCTCTAGATCTGAAACACACTTAAGAAAGGCCTGAGCCTTCACTAGATTTGCTGGAACACATGAGAGAAAAAATCTTCTCACAGGAGGTCTTACTCTGAATCCTATTCGATACCCTTGAGAGACAATACTCTGAATCCAATTATTTTGGACAGAATCTGCACAAATGTTTTGGAAAAAAATTTAATCTGCCCCCCACCAGCTGAGCTGGAATGAGGGCCGCACCTTCATGCAGACTTGGGGGCTGGCTTTGGTTTCTTAAAAGGCTTGGATTTATTCCTACTTGAAGGTTTCCAATTGGAACCAGATTCTTTGGGGGAAGGATTGGCTTTCTGTTCCTTATTCTGTCGAAAAGAACGAAAATGATTAGAAGCTAGGCCAAATGGAAGAGCGACAAATTGGTGATGCTTGTCTAGAAAAGAGAATCTCAGAAACCGATAGTGATCTGGATGAATCGGAATATGAAGATATGCATCCTGTAAGTCTATCGTGGACATATAATGACCTTGCTGAACAAAAGGCAGAAGAGTCCTTATAGTCACTATTTTGAAAGTTGGCACTCTTACAAAATGATTCAAAATTTTCAGATCCAGAACTGGCCCGAGTAAATTTTCTTTCTTTGGGGCAATGAATAGATTTGAATAAAACTCCAGACCCTATTCCTGAAACAGAACTGGTATGATTACCCCTGAAAGCTCTAGATCTGAAACACACTTAAGAAAGGCCTGAGCCTTCACTAGATTTGCTGGAACACGTGAGAGAAAAAATCTTCTCACAGGAGGTCTTACTCTGAATCCTATTCGATACCCTTGAGAGACAATACTCTGAATCCAATTATTTTGGACAAAATCTGCACAAATGTTTTGGAAAAATTTAAATCTGCCCCCCACCAGCTGAGCTGGAATGAGGGCCGCACCTTCATGCAGACTTGGGGGCTGGCTTTGGTTTCTTAAAAGGCTTGGATTTATTCCTACTTGAAGGTTTCCAATTGGAACCAGATTCTTTGGGGGAAGGATTGGCTTTCTGTTCCTTATTCTGTCGAAAAGAACGAAAATGATTAGAAGATTTAGATTTACCCTTAGATCTTTTATCCTAAGGTAAAAAAAACTCCCTTCCCCCCAGTGACAGTTGAAATAATTGAATCCAACTGAGAACCAAATAAATGGTTACCTTGGAAAGAAATATAGTAATCTAGACTTAGATACCATGTCAGCATTCCAATACTTGCTAGCTAAAGACATAGATTTAACATCAATTTTGATGATATCAAAAATAGCATCACAGATAAAATTATTAGCATGTTGAAGCAAGCTAACAATGCTAGACAAATCAGGATCTGTTTCCTGATGCGCTAAGCTTTCCAACTAAAAAGTTGATGCAGCTGCAACATCACCCATAGAAATGTCAGGCCTGAGAAGATAGCCAGAATATAAATAAGCTTTCCTTAGATAAGATTCAAGTTTCCTATCTAAAGGATCCTTAAAGGAAGTACTATCTTCCATAGGGATAGAATTACGTTTGGCAAGAGTAGAAATAGCCCCATCAACTTTGGGGATCTTTTCCAAAAACTCCAATCTGACTGCTGGCAAAAGATACAACTTTTTAAACCTAGAAGGAATAAAAGTAGTACCAGGCCTATTGAAATCATATCAGAAATAGCATCAGGAACTGGAAAAACCTCTGGAGTAAACACAGGAGGTTTATAAACAGAATTTAAACATTTACTAGTTTTAGTATCAAGAGGACTTGTCAGTGTCAACATCTGAGGTAGGATCTTCTGAATCAGAAAGATCCTCATCAGAGGAGGATAATCCAGTATATTGTCGGTCATTTGAAATTTCATCAACTTTATGAGAAGTTTTAAAAGACCTTTTATGTTTATTAGAAGGCGAAATAGCAGACAAAGCCTTCTGAATCGCATCAGCAATAAAATCTTTTATATTCACAGGGATATCATGTACATTAGATGTTGAAGAAACAACAGGCATTGTACTAGCACTGATGGACACATTCTCTGCATGTAAAAGCTTATCATGACAAATGTTACATACTACAGCTGGAGAGATAATCTCTGCTAATTTACAACAGATACACTTATCTTTAGTAGAACTGTTATCAGGCAGCAGAGATCCAACAGTGGTTTCTGAGAAAGGATCAGATTGAGACATCTTGCAAATGTAAGAGAAAAAACAACATATAAAGCAAAATTATCAATTTCCTTATATGGCAGTTTCAGGAATGGGGAAAAAAATGCAAACCGAATAGCCCTCTGAGCATAGAAAAAGGCAAGAGGCACATCGGAAGTGGGGTTTAAATAATTAAATTATTTGGCGGTAAGTATGACGCGCAACGCAAAATGAAATTTTTTGGCGCTAACAACAACCGGAAATGACGCAACTCGCGTCATGGCAAACGCAACCTTGTGCAAGGAGACCTGGCATTAAGACGTCGGAAATGACGAATTTGCGTCACCGAACGTACCTTGGTGCCAATAAAAATCTTGCGCCAAGAATGACGCAATAAATATCAGCATTTTTCGTCCTCGCGAGCCTAATTTTGCCCACGAAAATGAAAAACAGTCCATTTTGAAGAAAAGACTATACCCCAGGTAAGAAAAAATAACTTCCTAAATATGTTTTCCCAATTTTTAAACTGAAAGTCTGCAAAAGGAAATATACATGAACCTGACTCATGGCAAATATAAGTACAATACATATATTTAAAACTTTATATTAATACATAAAGTCCAAAACCATAGCTGAGAGTGGCTTAAGTAATGAAAACATACTTACTGAAAGACACTCATCCACATATAGCAGATAGCCAAACCAGTACTGAAACAGTTATCAGTAGAGGTAATGGAATATGAGAGTATATTGTCGATCTGAAAAGGGAGGTAGGAGATGAATCTCTACGACCGATAACAGAGAACCTATGAAAAAGATTTCCCGCAAGGAAAACCATAGAATTCAATAGGTGATACTCCCTTCCCATCCCTCTGACATTCACTGTACTCTGAGAGGAATCGGGCTTCAAAATGCTGAGAAGCGCATATCATAGAAGAAAATCAAGCACAAACTTACTTCACCACCTCCATAGGGAGGCAAAGTTAGTAAAAACTGAATTGTGGGTGTGGTGAGGAGTGTATTTATAGGCATGTTGAGGTTTGGGAAACTTTGCCACTCCTGTAGGATTGTATATCCGATACGTCACTAGCTCATGGACTCTTGCCAATTACATGAAAGAAAAAAACGTTCAATGTTAGAAAAACAATATAAATCTGTGCACCATAATATGGCTACACAATAGAATATAGCACAATACATACACTGATTAGTCTGACAACTGAACTTAAAAAGGAACCATTTTTAGCAAACATTTATGCATATAAAAGGTGTATTAAAGTTTAATATTTTTTTGCTTAGGATAAAACGATTTGCATTGGTTAAAATACAAAGAAAATTAAGCAAATTAGATATTAGAAATAAATTGGAAAGTTGTTTAAAATACCATATTCTGTCTGAATCATGAAATAAAAATGTTGGCTTTCGCGTTCCTTTAAATAATGGATGCTAATTCTTGTCAGCAAAGAATACTGTACTTCTAATAATGATCAAATTAAAATATCATTAATCGAACGGATTTGTATTATTTCAATACACTGTTCATTTGCAAGGTATTATATATCGGCTGTCACTTAGTAAGAATTAATAGCATATTTATGATGTTTTTTTTTTTTTTAAACCTACATTTTGGCCTTTGTAATAAGCGCACTACAAACATAAGTACTCCAATATTCTTCATTGTAAAATCCATTAGGCATAATCTCCTAAAGTAATTGTACTTATTGCATTTTATTGACTGTGTGAGCTATTGATTCTTCACACCTTCTATGATTCTTTCATTTGTATTCATGAAATGTCCATCTCCTCACTTCAAATAAATTTGGTGGAATAAGCCCTAAAACAAATTAAATCGATGCATAGAAACATTAATTCTGCATTATCCTTATATATCAGGCAAGCTAACTATACGGCTGCAAATGAAGGTCAAAGGTTTGCCCATGGGTCAGAACCCTTGACCTACAAACCAATACCCTTCTCGTAAAAAAAAAGCTATTCTGAACCTTCCAATGGAGGATTTTAAATTTATACAATACATAAGTAGCACTTATTTTTCAGGGGATAAAAAAGTTCAATAAAACCATTTTCTTTTAATTGACCTATAGAGCATAAAATCCACTACAGATAATAATGATATAATCCTGATAAAGTTGAAGTGCGGATGGAAATCAGATTTATTGAGCAATTTACAATGCAATGCTGAACAAAAGAAAACTGAAAAGAGAATTCATCACAGCTATTTCTTTCTGGGGTGTTCAAGGAAGTAAACAATGTGTTTTGTTGAAAACAGACAAATTTAAGGTTGCTTATGGTCAAGCATGCCTGACATTCAGCGATACTTTCCTTTATCAAGTTTTGCAAGATTTGCATTCAAATTAACATACTAAAATGAGGATAGGCTTAAAAGGGACATAATACCCAAATATTAAAGCACATGAAAGTGATGAAGCATAGCTGTAAAAAGCAGAATAGAAAATATCACCTCAACATCCCTATGTAAAAAAGGAAGATATTTTAGCTCAAATTTCCTAAGTATTCCCGCTCCACTTTAAGAAACTTTAAGCAGCCAGTCAGGATACTTGTCCCAGGACAAGCTAAGGAGTGTGCATTTGTCATGTGCAGGTACAGTCATGTTATTTTCTTATTCAGTTTAAGTACATTCTATGGGATCTCATGAGATTTCTATCAAATCTCACGAGATCACGGCAAAGGGAAAGAATTACCTTAACACTTCTGATTGGCTTTTTTTCCCCTTTCAACTTGCAGCTAGACAGCAGCTGAAGTATAATTGTTTACACAGCACTTACTCGGGTGAGCTGAAGACATTTTGAGGTTAAATATCTTCCTTTTTTACATAGATACACTCAGGTGATATATTCCTGTTAGCTTTTTACAGTTATACTGCATCACTTTCCAATGATTTAACATACAAGTATTATGTCCCTTTAAAAGAAAGGCTTATTTAATACTGTACATACCAGGCTTTGTGGGTACTCACTGAATTCTGGTGTGATAAAGAAGGCTATGTATTACTGATTTGCTTAGCCAAAGGACATCTTTCTTTCAGGTACAAATTCTCCATTTTGTATTTGGGCAAGTGATATCATTATGAAATCTTTATACTAAACTAGTGGGGGGGGGGGGGGGGGGTTTCAACTCTCAGCCACCAGTATTTAAAGGGTATATGAAACCCAACATTTTTCTTTAATGATTCAGATAGAGCATGCAATTTTATACAACTTTCTGATTTACTTCTTTTATCTATTATACATTTGTCTGTTTTCTTGGTATATTTTGCTGAAAAGTATGCTTAGGGGTCTGCCCATTTTATGTAGTACTATATGAAAGCAGCTTTGCAAGAATATTATTAATTTGCAAGAGCCCTAGATGTCAGCACTATTTCCTAACCTGTAATAGTCCAGATACCTACCTTCAACAAAGAATATTACAGGAAGGAAGAAAATCCTCAACCCCATCATCAGCCACACCAATCTTCAACTCAGACATTTCAACTATGAGACTTTGACTCCCAATCTCCCAGTTGCATCACAGAGGACAGATAACTTTTGTTGAGCATTGCTTACATTTTTGCTCATCCATGATAACTTTTTTTGTTGCTAAACACCAGCATTGATGATCTTATACATTATACCTCTGAATTATGTTAGATAAAAATATTTGAATATATGCCTAAAATCATTTATCACTACTTTTTATAGCCCCTGTACAAAAATTCAACATATTACCCCCTGTGGTAGTACAGAGACTAAAAAAGCAATAAATCTGTTATTTCCATTTAACATGCTCCTGGTTTAATCTACAGCTTCAAAACTAACTGCAGAACCAGAGGTGAACAGAGTTCAAAGGGCAATGGAAATTAGATACTAATTTGAGTAAAAGACAGTATTTTAGGAGCAGTAACATCACTAAAAGCCTGCCTTAGAGGACTATATCCACAGGTTTTGGTAACATCCTGTGGTAATGTCTAGGTAACATGATACAAAGTCTACAGAATGCATTTGGCTTTTAATTTAAAAATCAGAAAGAAGTGAAACAAGCCTTAAAGGGACAGTATACACTAAATTTCATTTAACTGCATGTAATAGACACTTCTATAAAGAATAAGATGCACAGATACAAATATAAAAATCCAGTATAAAACTTACTTAGAAGCTCTCAGTTTAGCTCTGTTGAAAAGGTAACTGGAAAGCCCACTGCAAGTGGGACATAAGACACTCCCCCCTCCCCCTTCTTTTGCATATGAAAAGACCTTTTACATAAACAGAAGCAAGCTGGAGTAGGTATCTGTCGGTATTCTCATAAAACTTTGGGGCTTGGTTAGGAGTCTGAAAATCAGAGCAATTTTATTTAAAAATAAGAAAAACTATACATTAAAAAAAAAAAAAAAACTTTATGGGCTATATAAATAGATCTACAAAACATTTATGAAAAGAAAAAATGAGTGTATAATGTCCCTTTAAGTGCCATTAAAGGGACACTGTACTGAATTAAATATAATTGCTCTATCTGACAAAGTGCATTTCACAATGCACAAAAATCTTGTTTGGTTTAAAAAACAGTTGTCTGCAGAAAAAAATAAATACATAAATATATTTTTTTTTACCCCTAATATAGTTGTATTGGTGTGTCGCTCTCCACCAGTACAAAAGTGTGAATTGTCTTAAATAAGCCATTGGCCAGTCTGTCCCACTGGACGGACAAGTTTGCAGTCCCTGTTATTCAAAATATAATTTTAAACAGCTTCAACTTTCTCCATGAAAGAAATGATTATAAAAAGTTTATTTGCGTTCATGCACACAATGAAACAGTTCAGGTACAATAAATAACAGCATTTTGAATGATTGGCTAGAAGGGAATATTATAGAATATAAATCATCTATAAAGTGCAATAGTAACACACAACACTACATCGTTTGTTTCAGACATGATCTTACCTGAGAGCAGAGAAGCATAACCAATTCTACCACTGAACTGCTAGATTTCATGCAAACCAGACCTAAGGATGACAAACAAATAGCGTCAGAAACATGTAATATTTTTTTTTTTTTGGTCCAAAAAAGGATTTTAGAAAGCCAACATTTAATCACCTTATTGTTCTTTTTATTCTAACCAAGTAAAATGTAATAATGCATAAATATATATTGAAAATTAGAATTTGGAAACTATAAAAAGTGTGACAATATGCATTAAAGGGACATGAAAGCTAATTTTTTTCTTTCTTGATTTAGAAAGAGCATGTCATTTTAAACAACTTTCTAATTTACTTCTATTATCTAATTTGCTTCATTCTCTTGATATTACTTGCTGAAAAGCATATCTAGATATGTTCAGTAGTTGCTGATTGGTTGCTGCACCTAGAGGCCTTGTGTGATTGGCTCACACATGTGCATTGCTATTTCTTCAACAAAGGATATATAAAGAATTGAGCAAATTAGATAATAGAAGTAAATTGGAAAGTTGTTTAAAATTGCATGCCCTATCTGAATCATGAAAGTTTAATTTTAACTAGACTGTCCCTTTAACTACCTAGAGACATGCTCAACGTAAGTTCAATTGAATCACAATATCTGAAGGTGCTTTCAAGTTGGAGAATCATTACATATGCAGAAAAGGGAAATGGTTCCTTGACCTTTGCTTTCTCTTTTGCTCTCTTTACATTCAGCCCTCTGGCTATCAATCAAGTTTCCATTTTGTGTGTTGGCAGCAGACATCCCGAACACTCAAATTAGTACTCTGACCCCTGCCCCTCAATAAACCTTGGCTGAAGCATAAGTAGTTACCTATGAGAGATTTCTGATTGTTTACATAAAAACTCCTACATCTGCTTGGCATCCATAGCAGTGTAATCCATAGGAAATAGGTTACTGCAGCTTTCACATAACACCTATATTACTAGCTAGACAAGTACAATGTGAAGGTAGGCTATGGGCCCTACAGAATAGAACACCTAAAAATATAAACCATTGCATCAAGTTCTCCTTGACAATTATTTGGAATTACAAATCAAAATAATTCTTTACGTTGTGCTAAGGAGTTTTGATAGTTTAACTTAAAGGGACACTGTACCCAAAAAATGTCTTTCGTGATTCAGATAGAGCATGAAATTTTAAGCAACTTTTTAATTTACTCCTATTATCAAATTTTCTTCATCCTCTTGGTATCTTTATTTGAAATGCAACAATGTAAGTTTAGATGCAGGCCCATTTTTGGTGAACAACCTGGGTTGACCTTGCTGATTGGTGGATAAATTCATCCACCAATAAAAAAGTGCTGTCCAGAGTACTGAAACCAAAAAAAAAAAAGCTTAGATGCCTTTTTTTTCAAATAATGATAGCAATTGATAATAGGAGTAAATTAGAAAGTTGCTTAAAATTGCATACACTTTCTGAATTACAAAAGAAAAAATTTGGGTTCAGTGTCCCTTTAATTATAAGAGTATGTGGCTTTGTGCTCCTAAAAAAATATTGTCTTCAAAGTGCAAAATCATTACAATTTCTGCAAAATACTCTGTACATCTATTTAAGACTTCAAATAAAACATTACTTATATATTATATCAATGAAACAAAGGAGACTAAAGATGTAATTCTGTTAAAAGCATAGAAATGTACAGAAGCTCACCATTGAACTTGAAAAATCTTAAAGGGATACTAAACCCAATTTTTTTCTTTCATGATTCAGATAGAGCATGAGATTTTAAGCACCTTGCTAATTTACTCCTATTATCATTTTTTTTTGTTCTCATGCTATCTTGATTTGAAAAAGCAGTACTGTAAGCTTTAGAGCCGGACCATTTTTTGTTCAGCACATAGGTAGCACTTGCTGATTTGTGGCTAAATGTAGCAAACCAATCAGCAGCTCTACCAAGGTGCTGAACTAAAAAATGGGCCGGCTCCTAACCTTTTATTACTGCTTTTTCAAATCAAGATAACATGAGAACAAAGAAAAATTGATAATAGGAATAAATTAGAAAGTTGCTTAAAATTGCATGCTCTATCTGAATCATGAAAGAAAAAACGTGGGGTTAGTATCCCTTTAAATTATGCTTGCCTGATAATTTTCTTTTCTTCTGATGGGGAGAGTCCACAGCTGCATTCATTACTTTTGGGAAATACAGAATCTGGCCACCAGGAGGAGGCAAAGACACCCCAGCCAAAGACTTAAATACCTCCCCCACTTCCCTCATCCCCCAGCCATTGTGCTGAGGGAACAAGGAACAGTAGGAGAAATACCAGGGTGAAAAAGGTGCCAGAAGAATAAAAAATATGGCCGCCCCATATATAAAAACACAGGCGGGGAGCTGTGGACTCTCCCCGTCAGAAGAAAAGAAAATTATCAGGTAAGCATAATTTAAGTTTTTCTTCTTGAACAGGGAGAGTCCACAGCTGCATTCATTACTTTTGGAGAAAAAATACCCAAGATATAGAAAACACTGAAAGCAAAATGGGCGGGTACAAGAGGTGGCCCCTTCTAGAGCACCACAGCCAGAAATCACCCAAACCCCGACAAAAAAAACTGCTTCACCAGAAGCACCAAACAAAAATGGAAGAGACCAAGTAACTGCCCATCAGTTAAAACCAGCAAGGCCCTTGCTAGAGACCGCACAGAATCACTAGACTCAACCGAGCACAAAGGCCTCAGAGGAGACAAAGTCCTACAGGCTCCGAGCCGACACAGAAACACACCCCGGATCCGAGGGAAGGCGGGACCTCCCCATTCTCCCAGAAGGGAAGAAGAAGAAGAACTCAGATACGAGAGTCCAAAAGGACCACCGGACAAACAACTAGGGCAATAAAGAACCCCGAGCATAACTCCAAGAGCGCAACCAAGGTTGCAACAAGACAAAAAACGCATAGAGAACAAACCCTACCGACCGAGCAGAGAGAAGGGAAGAAAAAACACAGACATCTATCTGCATGGAATTCCAAGGGGCCAAGTAACGCCCCAATCCTGGAAACCTAGAGGGACAAGATAAACCCCCCTCCTAAACACAAGGTGCAATCCCGCATTCAGGATAGAGCGACCAAGGAATAAAACCACCCCCAGGAACGGCTAAAAACAGCACCATAATATCAAAGTATGCTCCAGATGAAGCCGCAGGCTTCCCTCTGTAAAATAGATCTAAGAGGACGCGAGCCATCAACACTAGCTAAACAAAAGCTAGGAATCTGCCCCAGGACTCTCCCAGAGGAAAATCTCAGAAGAAAAAAGTGCGGAGCAACTCCCTCCCAAGAAGACAGGGAGGAAGGATAGCACCCAAAATTCAGCAGAGCAAGAGCTACCTGCTGTGGTAAGGAAACACTGCGAAACCCCCCACCTAAGGAAGGCCCAAGCGATGTATCGAGGATACGCTGTCAAGGCTCAACAGTGACATCAGATCCCTGACCCCCACACTGAGGTAACGGACCCAGCACCAAAGCGACTGGCAATGTCCAAAAGGTCAAGGAAATTAAAAGTTCCCCGAACCACCAAGACCTCAGGAATGAGAAGGAGGGGATCCAGAACCCCCGCAGGACGAGCTTGGGTTCCAGAACCCAGAC